>NW_027476223.1:300000-450159 GCF_051020955.1 Megalopta genalis | reverse complement strand
AATGCGAAGTAGAAGGCTGATCTTCGAATCCATGCGTAACAAATGGTTTAGCTGCAAATACTTGTGATATACATGATTTAGCTTCAACTGCATGCGAAACAAACGAGTTAGCTTCAAATCCATGCGAAACACATGATTTAGCTTCAAATCAATGCGAAGTAGAAGGCTTATCTTCGAATCCATGCGAAGCAAATGGTTTAGCTTCAAATACTTGTGATATACATGATTTAGCTTCAACAGCATGCGAAACAAATGAGTTATATTCAAATCCAAGCGAAACACATGATTTATCTTGAAATCTATGCGAAGTAGAAAGCTTAGCTTCAAAACCATGGGAATCAAGTGGTTTAGCTTCAAATACTTGTGATATACATAATTTAGCTTCAACTGCATGCTAAACAAACGAGTTAGCTTAAAATCCATGCGGAACACATGATTTAGCTTCAAATCAATGCGAAGTAGAAGGCTGATCTTCGAATCCATGCGAATCAAATGGTTTAGCTTCAAATACTTTTGATATACATGATTTAGCTTCAACAGCATGCGAAACAAATGAGTTATCTTCAAATCCTTGCGAAACACATGATTTAGCTTCAAATCAATGCGAATTAGAAGGTTTATCTTGGAATCCATGCGAAACGTATGATATAGCTTCAAATACTTGTGGTATACATGATTTAGCTTCAACAGCATGCGAAACAAACGAGTTAGCTTCAAATCCATGCGAAACACATGATTTAGCATCAAATCAATGCGAAGTAGAAGGCTGATCTTCGAATCCATGCGTAACAAATGGTTTAGCTTCAAATACTTGTGATATACATGATTTAGCTTCAACAGCATGCGAAACAAACGAGTTAGCTTCAAATCCATGCGAAACACATGATTTAGCTTCAAATCAATGCGAATTAGAAGGGTTATCTTGGAATCCATGCGAAACGTATGATGTAGCTTCAAATACTTGTGATATATATGATTTAGCTTCAACAGCATGCGACACAAACGAGTTAGCTTCAAATCCATGCGAAACACATGATTTAGCTTCAAATCAATGCGAATTAGAAGGGTTATCTTGGAATCCATGCGAAACGTATGATATAGCTTCAAATACTTGTGATATACATGATTTAGCTTCAACAGCATGCGAAACAGACGAGTTAGCTTCAAATCCATGCGAACACATGATTTAGCCTCAAATCAATGCGAAGTAGAAGGCTTAGCTTGGAATAAATGCGAAACAAATGGTTTAGCTTCAAATATTTGTGATATATATGATTTAGCTTCAACAGCATGCGAAACAAACGAGTTAGCTTCAAATCCAAGCGAAACACATGAGTTAGGTTCAAATCAATGCGAATTAGAAGGGTTATCTTCGAATCCATGCCAAACAAATGGCATTAGCTTCTTATACTTGTGATATACATGATTTAGCTTCAACAGCATCCGAAACAAACGAGTTAGATTCAAATCCATGCGAAACACAAGATTTAACTTCAAATCAATGCGAAGATGTAGGCATATCTTCGAATCCATGCGAAACAAATGGATTAGCTTCTTATACTTGTGATATACATGATTTAGCTTCAACAGCATGCGAAATAAACGAGTTAGCTTCAAATCCATGCGAAACACATGATTTAGCTTCAAATCAATGCGAATTAGAAGGGTTATCTTGGAATCCATGCGAAACGTATGATATAGCTTCAAATACTTGTGGTATACATGATTTAGCTTCAACAGCATGCGAAAAAAACGAGTTAGCTTCAAATCCATGCGAAACACATGATTTAGCATCAAATCGATGCGAAGTAGAAGGCTGATCTTCGAATCCATGCGAAGCAAATGGTTTAGCTTCAAATACTTGTGATATACATGATTTAGCTTCAACTCATGCGAAACAAACGAGTTAGCTTAAATCCATGCGGAACACATGATTTAGCATCAAATCAATGCGAACTGGAAGGCTTATCTTCGAATCCATGCGAAACGAATAGTTCAGCTTCAAATACTTGTGATATACATGATTCAGCTTCAACTGCATGCGAAACAAACGAGTTAGCTTTAAATCCATGCGAAACACATGATTTAGCATCAAATCAATGCGAAGTAGGAGGCTGATCATCGAATCCATGCGAAGCAAGTGGTTTAGCTTCAAATACTTGTGATATACATGATTTAGCTTCAACAGCATGCGAAACAAATGAGTTATCTTCAAATCCATGCGAAACACATGATTTATCTTCAAGTCAATGCGATGTAGAAAGCTTGGCTTCAAAACCATGGGAATCAAATGGTTTAGCTTCAAATACTTGTGATATGCATGATTTAGCTTCAACTACTAGCGAAAAAAACGAGTTAGCGTCAAATCCAAGCGAAACACATGATATAGCTTCAAATCAATGCGAATTAGAAGGGTTATCTTCGAATCCATGCGAAACAAATGATATAGCTTCAAATACTTGTGATATACATGATTTAACTTCAACAGCATCCGAAACAAACGAGTTAGCTTCAAAACCAAGCGAAACACACGATTTAGCCTCAAATCAATGCGAAGTAGAAGGCTTAGCTTCGAATAAATGCGAAACAAATGGTTTAGCTTCAAATACTTGTGATATATATGATTTAGCTTCTACAGCGTGCGAAACAAACGAGTTAGCTTCAAATCCATGCGAAACACATGATTTAGCTTCAAATCAATGCGAAGTAGGAGGGTTATCTTGGAATCCATGCGAAACGTATGGTATAGCTTCGAATACTTGTGATATACATGATTTAGCTTCAACAGCATGCGAAACAAACGAGTTAGCTTCAAAACCAAGCGAAACACATGTTTTAGCCTCAAATCAATGCGAAGTAGAAGGCTTAGCTTCGAATAAATGCGAAACAAATAGTTTAGCTTCAAATACTTGTGATATATATGATTTAGCTTCAACAGCATGCGAAACAAACGAGTTAGCTTCAAATCCATGCGAAACACATGATTTAGCTTCAATCAATGCGATACAAATGGTTTAGCTTCAAATACTTGTGATATACATGATTTAGCTTCAACAGCATGCGTAACAAACGAGTTAGCTTCAAATCCATGCGAAACACATGATTTAGCATCAAATCAATGCGAAGTAGAAGGCTGATCTTCGAATCCATGCGTAACAAATGGTTTAGCTGCAAATACTTGTGATATACATGATTTAGCTTCAACAGCATGCGAAACAAACGAGTTAGCTTCAAATCCATGCGAAACAAATGAGTTATATTCAAATCCAAGCGAAACACATGATTTATCTTGAAATCTATGCGAAGTAGAAAGCTTAGCTTCAAACCATGGGAATCAAATGGTTTAGCTTCAAATACTTGTGATATACATGATTTAGCTTCAACTGCATGCTAAACAAACGAGTTAGCTTAAAATCCATGCGGAACACATGATTTAGCTTCAAATCAATGCGAATTAGAAGGGTTATCTTCGAATCCATGCGAAACAAATGATATAGCTTCAAATACTTGTGATATACATGATTTAACTTCAACAGCATGCGAAACAAACGAGTTAGCTTCAAATCCATGCGAAACACATGATTTAGCTTCAAATCAATGCGAATTAGAAGGGTTATCTTGAATCCATGCGAAACGTATGATATAGCTTCAAATACTTGTGATATACATTATTTAGCTTCAACAGCATGCGAAACAAACGAGTTCGCTTCAAAACCGAGCGAAACACATGATTTAGCCTCAAATCAATGCGAAGTAGAAGGCTTAGCTTCGAATAAATGCGAAACAAATGGTTTAGCTTCAAATACTTGTGATATATATGATTTAGCTTCAACAGCATGCGAAACAAACGAGTTAGCTTCAAATCCATGCGAAACACATGATTTAGATTCAAATCAATGCGAAGTAGGAGGCTTATCTTCGATCCCATGCGATACAAATGGTTTAGCTTCAAATACTTGTGATATACATGATTTAGCTTCAACAGCATGCGAAGCAAACGAGTTAGCTTCAAATCCATGCGAAACACATGATTTAGCATCAAATCAATGCGAAGTAGAAGGCTGATCTTCGAATCCATGCGTAACAAATGGTTTAGCTTCAAATACTTGTGATATACATGATTTAGCTTCAACAGCATGCGAAACGAACGAGTTAGCTTCAAATCCATGCGAAACACATGATTTAGATTCAAATCAATGCGAAGTAGGAGGCTTATCTTCGATCCCATGCGATACAAATGGTTTAGCTTCAAATACTTGTGATATACATGATTTAGCTACAACAGCATGCGAAACAAACGAGTTAGCTTCAAATCCATGCGAAACACATGATTTAGCATCAAATCAATGCGAAGTAGAAGGCTGATCTTCGAATCCATGCGTAACAAATGGTTTAGCTTCAAATACTTGTGATATACATGATTTAGCTTCAACAGGATGCGAAACAAACGAGTTTGCTTCAAATCCATGCGAAACACATGATTTAGCCTCAAATCAATGCGAATTAGAAGGGTTATCTTCGAATCCGTGCGAAACAAATGATATAGCTTCAAATACTTGTGATATGCATGATTTAACTTCAACAGCATCCGAAACAAACGAGTTAGATTCAAATCCATGCGAAACACATGATTTAGCTTCAAAACAATGCGAAGAAGTAGGCATATCTTCGAATCCATGCGTAACAAATGGATTAGCTTCTTATACTTGTGATATACATGATTAAGCTTCAACAGCATGCGAAATAAACGAGTTAGCTTCAAATCCATGCGAAACACATGATTTAGCTTCAAATCAATGCGAATTAGAAGGGTTATCTTGGAATCCATGCGAAACGTATGATATAGCTTCAAATACTTGTGGTATACCATGATTTAGCTTCAACAGCATGCGAAACAAACGAGTTAGCTTCAAATCCATGCGAAACACATGATTTAGCATCAAATCAATGCGAAGTAGAAGGCTGATCTTCGAATCCATGCGAAGCGAATGGTTTAGCTTCAAATACTTGTGATATACATGATTTAGCTTCAACAGCATGCGAAAGAAACGAGTTAGCTTCAAATCCATGCGAAACACATGATTTAGCATCAATCAATGCGAAGTAGAAGGGTTATCTTGGAATCCATGCGAAGCAAATGGTTTAGCTTCAAATACTTGTGATATACATGACTTAGCTTCAACAGCATGCGAAACAAACGAGTTAGCTTCAAATCCATGCGAACAAATCAATGCGAATTAGAAGGGTTATCTTGGAATCCATGCGAAACGTATGATATAGCTTCAAATACTTGTGATATACATGATTTAGCTTCAACAGCATGCGAAACAAACGAGTTAGCTTCAAATCCAAGCGAAACACATGATTTATCTTCAAATCTATGCGAATTAGAAGGGTTATCTTGGAATCCATGCGAAACGTATGATATAGCTTCAAATACTTGTGATATATATGATTTAGCTTCAACAGCATGCGAAACAAATGAGTTATATTCAAATCCCAAGCGAAACACATGATTTATCTTCAAATCTATGCGAATTAGAAGGGTTATCTTGGAATCCATGCGAAACGTATGATTTTAGCTTCAAATACTTGTGATATATATGATTTAGCTTCAACAGCATGCGAAACAAACGAGTTAGCTTCAAATCCATGCGAAACACATGATTTAGATTCAAATCAATGCGAAGTAGGAGGCTTATCTTCGAATCCATGCGTAACAAATGGTTTAGCTTCAAATACTTGTGATATACATTATTTAGCTTCAACAGCATGCGAAACAAACGAGTTAGCTTCAAATCCAAGCGAAACACATGATTTATCTTCAAATCTATGCGAATTAGAAGGGTTATCTTGGAATCCATGCGAAACGTATGATATAGCTTCAAATACTTGTGATATACATTATTTAGCTTCAACAGCATGCGAAACAAACGAGTTCGCTTCAAAACCGAGCGAAACACATGATTTAGCCTCAAATCAATGCGAAGTAGAAGGCTTAGCTTCGAATAAATGCGAAACAAATGGTTTAGCTTCAAATACTTGTGATATATATGAATGATTTAGCTTCAACAGCATGCGAAACAAACGAGTTAGCTTCAAATCCATGCGAAACACATGATTTAGATTCAAATCAATGCGAAGTAGGAGGCTTATCTTCGATCCCATGCGATACAAATGGTTTAGCTTCAAAATACTTGTGATATACATGATTTAGCTTCAACAGCATGCGAAGCAAACGAGTTAGCTTCAAATCCATGCGGAAACACATGATTTAGCATCAAATCAATGCGAAGTAGAAGGCTGATCTTCGAAACCATGCGTAACAAATGGTTTAGCTTCAAATACTTGTGATATACATGATTTAGCTTCAACAGCATGCGAAACGAACGAGTTAGCTTCAAATCCATGCGAAACACATGATTTAGATTCAAATCAATGCGAAGTAGGTGGCTTATCTTCGATCCCATGCGATACAAATGGTTTAGCTTCAAATACTTGTGATATACATGATTTAGCTACAACAGCATGCGAAACAAACGAGTTAGCTTCAAATCCATGCGAAACACATGATTTAGCATCAAATCAATGCGAAGTAGAAGGCTGATCTTCGAATCCATGCGTAACAAATGGTTTAGCTTCAAATACTTGTGATATAACATGATTTAGCTTCAACAGGATGCGAAACAAACGAGTTAGCTTCAAATCCATGCGAAACACATGATTTAGCCTCAAATCAATGCGAATTAGAAGGGTTATCATCGAATCCATGCGAAACAAATGATATAGCTTCAAATACTTGTGATATATATGATTTAGCTTCAACAGCATGCGATACAAACGAGTTAGCTTCAAATCCATGCGAAACACATGATTTAGCTTCAAATCAATGCGAAGTAGGAGGCTTATCTTCGATCCCATCCGATACAAATGGTTTAGCTTCAAATACTTGTGATATACATGATTTAGCTTGAACCAGCATGCGAAACAAAGCGAGTTAGCTTCAAATCCATGCGAAACACATGATTTAGCATCAAATCAATGCGAAGTAGATGGCTGATCTTCGAAACCATGCGTGACAAATGGTTTTAGCTTGAAATACTTGTGATATACATGATTTAGCTTCAACAGCATGCGAAACAAACGAGTTAGCTTCAAATCCATGCGAAACACATGATTTAGCTTCAAATCAATGCGAATTAGAAGGGTTATCTTGGAATCCATGCGAAACGTATGATATAGCTTCAAATACTTGTGATATACATGATTTAGCTTCAACAGCATGCGAAACAAACGAGTTAGCTTCAAAACCGAGCGAAACACATGATTTATCCTCAAATCAATGCGAAGTAGAAGGCTTAGCTTCGAATAAATGCGAAACAAATGGTTTAGCTTCAAATACTTGTGATATATATGATTTAGCTTCAACAGCATGCGAAACAAATGAGTTATATTCAAATCCAAGCGAAACACATGATTTATCTTTAAATCAATGCGAAGTAGGAGGCTTATCTTCGATCCCATCCGATACAAATGGTTTAGCTTCAAATACTTGTGATATACATGATTTAGCTTGAACAGCATGCGAAACAAACGAGTTAGCTTCAAAACCATGCGAAACACATGATTTAGCTTCAAAACAATGCGAAGAAGTAGGCATATCTTCGAATCCATGCGTAACAAATGGATTAGCTTCTTATATCTTGTGATATACATGATTTAGCTTCAACAGCATGCGAAATAAACGAGTTAGCTTCAAATCCATGCGAAACACATGATTTAGCTTCAAATCAATGCGAATTAGAAGGGTTATCTTGGAATCCATGCGAAACGTATGATATAGCTTCAAATACTTGTGATATACATGATTTAGCTTCAACAGCATGCGAAACAAACGAGTTAGCTTCAAAACCGAGCGAAACACATGATTTATCCTCAAATCAATGCGAAGTAGAAGGCTTAGCTTCGAATAAATGCGAAACAAATGGTTTAGCTTCAAATACTTGTGATATATATGATTTAGCTTCAACAGCATGCGAAACAAATGAGTTATATTCAAATCCAAGCGAAACACATGATTTATCTTCAAATCTATGCGAATTAGAAGGGTTATCTTGGAATCCATGCGAAACGTATGATATAGCTTCAAATACTTGTGATATACATGATTTAGCTTCAACAGCATGCGAAACAAACGAGTTAGCATCAAAACCAAGCGAAACACATGATTTAGCCTCAAATCAATGCGAAGTAGAAGGCTTAGCTTCGAATAAATGCGAAACAAATGGTTTAGCTTCAAATCCATGCGAAACACATGTTTTAGCTTCAAACCAATGCGAATTAGAAGGGTTATCTTGGAATCCATGCGAAACGTATGATATAGCTTGAAATACTTGTGATATACATGATTTAGCTTCAACTACTAGCGAAAAAAAACGAGTTAGCTTCAAATCCAAGCGAAACACATGATTTTTGCCTCAAATCAATGCGAATTAGAAGGGTTATCATCGAATCCATGCGAAACAAATGATATAGCTTCAAATACTTGTGATATACATGATTTAGCTTCAACAGCAACCGAAACAAACGAGTTAGATTCAAATCCATGCGAAACACATGATTTAGCTTCAAATCAATGCGAAATAGAAGGGTTATCTTCGTATCGATGCGAAACAAATGGTTTAGCTGCAAATACTTGTGATATACGTGATTTAGCTTCAACTGTATGCGAAACAAAACGAGTTAACTTCAAATCCATGCGAAACGAATAGTTTAGCTTCAAATACTTGTGATATACATGATTCAGCTTCAACTGCATGCGAAACAAACGAGTTAGCTTTAAATCCATGCGAAACACATGATTTAGATTAAAATCAATGCGAAGTAGAAAGCTTATCTTCGAATCCATGCGAAACAAATGGTTTTGCTTCAAATACTTGTGATATACATGATTTAGCTACAACTGCATGCGATAAAAACGAGTTAGCTTCAAAACCAAGCGAAACACATGATTTAGCCTCAAATCAATGCGAAGTAGAAGGCTTAGCTTCGAATAAATGCGAAACAAATGGTTTAGCTTCAAATACTTGTGATATATATATGATTTAGCTTCTACAGCATGCGAAACAAACGAGTTAGATTCAAATCCATGCGAAACACATGATTTAGCATCAAATCAATGCGAAGTAGGAGGCTGATCATCGAATCCATGCGAAGCAAGTGGTTTAGCTTCAAATACTTGTGATATACATGATTTAGCTTCAACAGCATGCGAAACAAATGAGTTTTCTTCAAATCCAAGCGAAACACATGATTTATCTTCAAGTCAATGCGATGTAGAAAGCTTGGCTTCAAAACCATGGGAATCAAATGGTTTAGCTTCAAATACTTGTGATATGCATGATTTAGCTTCAACTACTAGCGAAAAAAACGAGTTAGCTTCAAATCCAAGCGAAACACATGATTTAGCTTCAAATCAATGCGAATTAGAAGGGTTTTCTTCGAATCCATGCGAAACAAATGATATAGCTTCAAATACTTGTGATATACATGATTTAACTTCAACAGCATCCGAAACAAACGAGTTAGATTCAAATCCATGCGAAACACATGATTTAGCTTCAAATCAATGCGAAGAAGTAGGCATATCTTCGAATCCATGCGAAACAAATGGATTGGCTTCTTATACTTGTGATATACATGATTTAGCTTCAACAGCATGCGAAATAAACGAGTTAGCTTCAAATCCATGCGAAACACATGCTTTAGCTTCAAATCAATGCGAATTAGAAGGGTTATCTTGGAATCCATGCGAAACGTATGATATAGCTTCAAATACTTGTGGTATACATGATTTAGCTTCAACAGCATGCGAAACAAACGAGTTAGCTTCAAATCCATGCGAAACACATGATTTAGCATTAAATCAATGCGAAGTAGAAGGCTGATCTTCGAATCCATGCGAAGCAAATGGTTTAGCTTCAAATACTTGTGATATACATGATTTAGCTTCAACAGCATGCGAAACAAACGCGTTAGCTTCAAATCCATGCGAAACACATGATTTAGCTTCAAATCAATGCGAATTAGAAGGGTTATCTTGGAATCCATGCGAAACGTATGATATAGCTACAAATACTTGTGATATACATGATTTAGCTTCAACAGCATGCGAAACAAACGAGTTAGCTTCAAAACCGAGCGAAACACATGATTTAGCCTCAAATCAATGCGAAGTAGAAGGCTTAGCTTCGAATAAATGCGAAACAAATGGTTTAGCTTCAAATACTTGTGATATATATGATTTAGCTTCAACAGCATGCGAAACAAACGAGTTAGCTTCAAATCCATGCGAAACACACGATTTGGCTTCAAATCAATGCGAAGTAGGAGGCTTATCTTCGATCCCATGCGATACAAATGGTTTAGCTTCAAATACTTGTGATATACATGATTTAGCTTCAACAGCATGCGAAACAAATGAGTTATATTCAAATCCATGCGAAACACATGATTTATCTTCAAATCTATGCGAATTAGAAGGGTTATCTTGGAATCCATGCGAAACGTATGATATAGCTTCAAATACTTGTGATATACATGATTTAGCTTCAACAGCATGCGAAACAAACGAGTTTGCTTCAAAACCAAGCGAAACACATGATTTAGCCTCAAATCAATGCGAAGTAGAAGGCTTAGCTTCGAATAAATGCGAAACAAATAGTTTAGCTTCAAATACTTTTGATATATATGATTTAGCTTCAACAGCATGCGAAACAAACGAGTTAGCTTCAAATCCATGCGAAACACATGATTTAGCTTCAAATCAATGCGATACAAATGGTTTAGCTTCAAATACTTGTGATATACATGATTTAGCTTCAACAGCATGCGAAACAAACGAGTTAGCTTCAAATCCATGCGAAACACATGATTTAGCATCAAATCAATGCGAAGTAGAAGGCTGATCTTCGAATCCATGCGTAACAAATGGTTTAGCTGCAAATACTTGTGATATACATGATTTAGCTTCAACAGCATGCGAAACAAATGAGTTATATTCAAATCCATGCGAAACACATGATTTATCTTCAAATCTATGCGAATTAGAAGGGTTATCTTGGAATCCATGCGAAACGTATGATATAGCTTCAAATACTTGTGATATACATGATTTAGCTTCATCAGCATGCGAAACAAACGAGTTTGCTTCAAAACCAAGCGAAACACATGATTTAGCCTCAAATCAATGCGAAGTAGAAGGCTTAGCTTCGAATAAATGCGAAACAAATAGTTTAGCTTCAAATACTTTTGATATATATGATTTAGCTTCAACAGCATGCGAAACAAACGAGTTAGCTTCAAATCCATGCGAAACACATGATTTAGCTTCAAATCAATGCGATACAAATGGTTTAGCTTCAAATACTTGTGATATACATGATTTAGCTTCAACAGCATGCGAAACAAACGAGTTAGCTTCAAATCCATGCGGAACACATGATTTAGCATCAAATCAATGCGAAGTAGAAGGCTGATCTTCGAATCCATGCGTAACAAATGGTTTAGCTGCAAATACTTGTGATATACATGATTTAGCTTCAACTGCATGCGAAACAAACGAGTTAGCTTCAAATCCATGCGAAACACATGATTTAGATTAAAATCAATGCGAAGTAGAAGGCTTATCTTCGAATCCATGCGAAGCAAATGGTTTAGCTTCAAATACTTGTGATATACATGATTTAGCTTCAACAGCATGCGAAACAAATGAGTTATATTCAAATCCAAGCGAAACACATGATTTATCTTGAAATCTATGCGAAGTAGAAAGCTTAGCTTCAAAACCATGGGAATCAAATGGTTTAGCTTCAAATACTTGTGATATACATGATTTAGCTTCAACTGCATGCGAAACAAACGAGTTAGCTTAAAATCCATGCGGAACACATGATTTAGCTTCAAATCAATGCGAAGTAGAAGGCTGATCTTCGAATCCATGCGAAGCAAATGGTTTAGCTTCAAATACTTTTGATACACTTGAGTTAGCTTCAACAGCATGCGAAACAAACGAGTTAGCTTCAAATCCTTGCGAAACACATGATTTTGCATCAAATCAATGCGAAGTGGAAGACTTATCTTCGAATCCATGCGAAACGAATAGTTTAGCTTCAAATACTTGTGATATACATGATTCAGCTTCAACTGCATGCGAAACAAACGAGTTAGCTTTAAATCCATGCGAAACACATGATTTAGATTAAAATCAATGCGAAGTAGAAGGCTTATCTTCGAATCCATGCGAACCAAATGGTTTTGCTTCAAATACTTGTGATATACATGATTTAGCTACAACTGCATGCGAAAAAAACGAGTTAGCTTCAAAACCAAGCGAAACACATGATTTAGCCTCAAATCAATGCGAAGTAGAAGGCTTAGCTTCGAATAAATGCGAAACAAATGGTTTAGCTTCAAATACTTGTGATATATATGATTTAGCTTCTACAGCATGCGAAACAAACGAGTTAGCTTCAAATCCATGCGAAACACATGATTTAGCTTCAAATCAATGCGAAGTAGGAGGGTTATCTTGGAATCCATGCGAAACGTATGATATAGCTTCAAATACTTGTGATATACATGATTTAGCTTCAAGAGCATGCGAAACAAACGAGTTAGCTTCAAAACCAAGCGAAACACATGATTTAGCCTCAAATCAATGCGAAGTAGAAGGCTTAGCTTCGAATAAATGCGAAACAAATAGTTTAGCTTCAAATACTTGTGATATATATGATTTAGCTTCAACAGCATGCGAAACAAACGAGTTAGCTTCAAATCCATGCGAAACACATGATTTAGCTTCAAATCAATGCGATACAAATGGTTTAGCTTCAAATACTTGTGATATACATGATTTAGCTTCAACAGCATGCGAAACAAACGAGTTAGCTTCAAATCCATGCGAAACACATGATTTAGCATCAAATCAATGCGAAGTAGAAGGCTGATCTTCGAATCCATGCGTAACAAATGGTTTAGCTGCAAATACTTGTGATATACATGATTTAGCTTCAACTGCATGCGAAACAAACGAGTTAGCTTCAAATCCATGCGAAACACATGATTTAGCTTCAAATCAATGCGAAGTAGAAGGCTTATCTTCGAATCCATGCGAAGCAAATGGTTTAGCTTCAAATACTTGTGATATACATGATTTAGCTTCAACAGCATGCGAAACAAATGAGTTATATTCAAATCCAAGCGAAACACATGATTTATCTTGAAATCTATGCGAAGTAGAAAGCTTAGCTTCAAAACCATGGGAATCAAGTGGTTTAGCTTCAAATACTTGTGATATACATAATTTAGCTTCAACTGCATGCTAAACAAACGAGTTAGCTTAAAATCCATGCGGAACACATGATTTAGCTTCAAATCAATGCGAAGTAGAAGGCTGATCTTCGAATCCATGCGAATCAAATGGTTTAGCTTCAAATACTTTTGATATACATGATTTAGCTTCAACAGCATGCGAAACAAATGAGTTATCTTCAAATCCTTGCGAAACACATGATTTAGCTTCAAATCAATGCGAATTAGAAGGTTTATCTTGGAATCCATGCGAAACGTATGATATAGCTTCAAATACTTGTGGTATACATGATTTAGCTTCAACAGCATGCGAAACAAACGAGTTAGCTTCAAATCCATGCGAAACACATGATTTAGCATCAAATCAATGCGAAGTAGAAGGCTGATCTTCGAATCCATGCGTAACAAATGGTTTAGCTTCAAATACTTGTGATATACATGATTTAGCTTCAACAGCATGCGAAACAAACGAGTTAGCTTCAAATCCATGCGAAACACATGATTTAGCTTCAAATCAATGCGAATTAGAAGGGTTATCTTGGAATCCATGCGAAACGTATGATGTAGCTTCAAATACTTGTGATATATATGATTTAGCTTCAACAGCATGCCACACAAACGAGTTAGCTTCAAATCCATGCGAAACACATGATTTAGCTTCAAATCAATGCGAATTAGAAGGGTTATCTTGGAATCCATGCGAAACGTATGATATAGCTTCAAATACTTGTGATATACATGATTTAGCTTCAACAGCATGCGAAACAAACGAGTTAGCTTCAAATCCATGCGAAACACATGATTTAGCATCAAATCAATGCGAAGTAGGAGGCTGATCATCGAATCCATGCGAAGCAAGTGGTTTAGCTTCAAATACTTGTGATATACATGATTTAGCTTCAACAGCATGCGAAACAAATGAGTTATCTTCAAATCCAAGCGAAACACATGATTTATCTTCAAGTCAATGCGATGTAGAAAGCTTGGCTTCAAAACCATGGGAATCAAATGGTTTAGCTTCAAATACTTGTGATATGCATGATTTAGCTTCAACTACTAGCGAAAAAAACGAGTTAGCTTCAAATCCAAGCGAAACACATGATTTAGCTTCAAATCAATGCGAATTAGAAGGGTTATCTTCGAATCCATGCGAAACAAATGATATAGCTTCAAATACTTCTGATATACATGATTTAACTTCAACAGCATCCGAAACAAACGAGTTAGATTCAAATCCATGCGAAACACAAGATTTAGCTTCAAATCAATGCGAAGAAGTAGGCATATCTTCGAATCCATGCAAAACAAATGGATTAGCTTCTTATACTTGTGATATACATGATTTAGCTTCAACAGCATGCGAAATAAACGAGTTAGCATCAAATCCATGCGAAACACATGATTTAGCTTCAAATCAATGCGAATTAGAAGGGTTATCTTGGAATCCATGCGAAACGTATGATATAGCTTCAAATACTTGTGGTATACATGATTTAGCTTCAACAGCATGCGAAAGAAACGAGTTAGCTTCAAATCCATGCGAAACACATGATTTAGCATCAAATCAATGCGAAGTAGAAGGCTGATCTTCGAATCCATGCGAAGCAAATGGTTTAGCTTCAAATACTTGTGATATACATGATTTAGCTTCAACAGCATGCGAAACAAATGAGTTATATTCAAATCCAAGCGAAACACATGATTTATCTTCAAATCTATGCGAATTAGAAGGGTTATCTTGGAATCCATGCGAAACGTATGATATAGCTTCAAATACTTGTGATATACATGATTTAGCTTCAACAGCATGCGAAACAGACGAGTTAGCTTCAAATCCATGCGAAACACATGATTTAGCCTCAAATCAATGCGAAGTAGAAGGCTTAGCTTGGAATAAATGCGAAACAAATGGTTTAGCTTCAAATATTTGTGATATATATGATTTAGCTTCAACAGCATGCGAAACAAACGAGTTAGCTTCAAATCCATGCGAAACACATGATTCAGATTCAAATCAATGCGAAGTAGGAGGCTTATATTCGATCTCATCCGATACAAATGGTTTAGCTTCAAATACTTGTGATATACATGATTTAGTTTCAACAGCATGCGAAACAAACGAGTTAGCTTCAAATCCATGCGAAACACATGATTTAGAATCAAATCAATGCCAATTAGAAGGGTTATCTTGGAATCCATGCGAAACAAATGGTTTAGCTTCAAATACATGTGATGTACATGATTTAGCTACAACAGCATGCGAAACAAACGAGTTAGCTTCAAATCCATGCGAAACACATGATTTAGATTAAAATCATTGCGAAGTAGAAGGCTTATCTTCGAATCCTTGCGAAACGAATGGATTAGCTTCAAATACTTGTGATATACATGATTTAGCTTCAACTGCATGCGAAACAAACGAGTTAGCTTATAATCCATGCGAAACACATGATTTAGCATCAAATCAATGCGAAGTAGAAGGCTGATCTTCGTATCCATGCGTAACAAATGGTTTAGCTGCAAATACTTGTGATATACATGATTTAGCTTCAACTGCATGCGAAACAAACGAGTTATCTTCAAATACATGCGAAACACATGATTTAGCATCAAATCAATGCGAAGTAGAAGGCTTATCTTCGAATCCATGCGACACAAATGGTTTAGCTTCAAATACTTGTGATATACATGATTTAGCTACAACTGCATGCGAAAAAAAACGAGTTAGCTTCAAAACCTAGCGAAACACATGATTTAGCCTCAAATCAATGCGAAGTAGAAGGCTTAGCTTCGAATAAATGCGAAACAAATGGTTTAGCTTCAAATACTTGTGATATATATGATTTAGCTTCAACAGCATGTGAAACAAACGAGTTAGCTTCAAATCCATGCGAAACACATGATTTAGCTTCAAATCAATACGAAGTAGGAGGCTTATCTTCGATCCCATGCGATACAAATGGTTTAGCTTCAAATAGTTGTGATATACATGATTTAGCTTCAACAGCATGCGAAAGAAACGAGCTAGCTTCAAATCCATGCGAAACACATGATTTAGCAACAAATCAATGCGAAGTAGAAGGCTGATCTTCGAATCCATGCGAAGCAAATGGTTTAGCTTCAAATACTTGTGATATACATGATTTAGCTTCAACAGCATGCGAAACAAATGAGTTATATTCAAATCCAAGCGAAACACATGATTTATCTTCAAATCAATGCGAAGTAGAAAGCTTAGCTTCAAAACCATGGGAATCAAATGGTTTAGCTTCAAATACTTGTGATATGAATGATTTAGCTTCAACTACTATCGAAAAAAAACGAGTTAGCTTCAAATCCAAGCGAAACACATGATTTAGCCTCAAATCAATGCGAATTAGAAGGGTTATCTTCGAATCCATTCGAAACAAATGGTTTAGCTTCAAATACTTGTGATATACATGATTTAGCTTCAACAGCATGCGAAACAAATGTGTTATATTCAAATGCAAGCGAAACACATGATTTATCTTCAAATCAATGCGAAGTAGAAAGGTTAGCCTCAAAACCATGGGAATCAAATGGTTTTGCTTCAAATACTTGTGATATGCATGATTTAGCTTCAACTACTAGCGAAAAAAAAACGAGTTAGCTTCAAGTCCTTGCGAAACACATGATTTAGCATCAAACCAATGCGAAGTAGGAGGCTGATCATCGAATCCATGCGAAGCAAGTGGTTTAGCTTCAAATACTTGTGATATACATGATTTAGCTTCAACAGCATGCGAAACAAATGAGTTATCTTCAAATCCAAGCGAAACACATGATTTATCTTCAAGTCAATGCGATGTAGAAAGCTTGGCTTCAAAACCATGGGAATCAAATGGTTTAGCTTCAAATACTTGTGATATGCATGATTTAGCTTCAACTACTAGCGAAAAAAACGAGTTAGCTTCAAATCCAAGCGAAACACATGATTTAGCTTCAAATCAATGCGAATTAGAAGGGTTATCTTCGAATCCATGCGAAACAAATGATATAGCTTCAAATACTTGTGATATACATGATTTAACTTCAACAGCATCCGAAACAAACGAGTTAGATTCAAGTCCTTGCGAAACACATGATTTAGCATCAAATCAATGCGAAGTAGAAGGCTGATCTTCGAATCCATGCGAAGCAAATGGTTTAGCTTCAAATACTTTTGATACACTTGAGTTAGCTTCAACAGCATGCGAAACAAATGAGTTATATTCAAATCCAAGCGAAACACATGATTTATCTTCAAATCTATGCGAATTAGAAGGGTTATCTTGGAATCCATGCGAAACGTATGATATAGCTTCAAATACTTGTGATATACATGATTTAGCTTCAACAGCATGCGAAACAGACGAGTTAGCTTCAAATCCATGCGAAACACATGATTTAGCCTCAAATCAATGCGAAGTAGAAGGCTTAGCTTGGAATAAATGCGAAACAAATGGTTTAGCTTCAAATATTTGTGATATATATGATTTAGCTTCAACAGCATGCGAAACAAACGAGTTAGCTTCAAATCCATGCGAAACACATGATTCAGATTCAAATCAATGCGAAGTAGGAGGCTTATATTCGATCTCATCCGATACAAATGGTTTAGCTTCAAATACTTGTGATATACATGATTTAGTTTCAACAGCATGCGAAACAAACGAGTTAGCTTCAAATCCATGCGAAACACATGATTTAGAATCAAATCAATGCCAATTAGAAGGGTTATCTTGGAATCCATGCGAAACAAATGGTTTAGCTTCAAATACATGTGATGTACATGATTTAGCTACAACAGCATGCGAAACAAACGAGTTAGCTTCAAATCCATGCGAAACACATGATTTAGATTAAAAATCATTGCGAAGTAGAAGGCTTATCTTCGAATCCTTGCGAAACGAATGGATTAGCTTCAAATACTTGTGATATACATGATTTAGCTTCAACTGCATGCGAAACAAACGAGTTAGCTTATAATCCATGCGAAAACACATGATTTAGCATCAAATCAATGCGAAGTAGAAGGCTGATCTTCGAATCCAGATGCGTAACAAATGGTTTAGCTGCAAATACTTGTGATATACATGATTTAGCTTCAACTGCATGCGAAACAAACGAGTTATCTTCAAATACATGCGAAACACATGATTTAGCATCAAATCAATGCGAAGTAGAAGGCTTATCTTCGAATCCATGCGACACAAATGGTTTAGCTTCAAATACTTGTGATATACATGATTTAGCTACAACTGCATGCGAAAAAAACGAGTTAGCTTCAAAACCAAGCGAAACACATGATTTAGCTTCAAATCAATACGAAGTAGGAGGCTTATCTTCGATCCCATGCGATACAAATGGTTTAGCTTCAAATAGTTGTGATATACACGATTTAGCTTCAACAGCATGCGAAAGAAACGAGCTAGCTTCAAATCCATGCGAAACACATGATTTAGCAACAAATCAATGCGAAGTAGAAGGCTGATCTTCGAATCCATGCGAAGCAAATGGTTTAGCTTCAAATACTTGTGATATACATGATTTAGCTTCAACAGCATGCGAAACAAATGAGTTATATTCAAATCCAAGCGAAACACATGATTTATCTTCAAATCAATGCGAAGTAGAAAGCTTAGCTTCAAAACCATGGGAATCAAATGGTTTAGCTTCAAATACTTGTGATATGAATGATTTAGCTTCAACTACTATCGAAAAAAACGAGTTAGCTTCAAATCCAAGCGAAACACATGATTTAGCCTCAAATCAATGCGAATTAGAAGGGTTATCTTCGAATCCATTCGAAACAAATGGTTTAGCTTCAAATACTTGTGATATACATGATTTAGCTTCAACAGCATGCGAAACAAATGTGTTATATTCAAATGCAAGCGAAACACATGATTTATCTTCAAATCAATGCGAAGTAGAAAGGTTAGCCTCAAAACCATGGGAATCAAATGGTTTTGCTTCAAATACTTGTGATATGCATGATTTAGCTTCAACTACTAGCGAAAAAAACGAGTTAGCTTCAAGTCCTTGCGAAACACATGATTTAGCATCAAACCAATGCGAAGTAGGAGGCTGATCATCGAATCCATGCGAAGCAAGTGGTTTAGCTTCAAATACTTGTGATATACATGATTTAGCTTCAACAGCATGCGAAACAAATGAGTTATCTTCAAATCCAAGCGAAACACATGATTTATCTTCAAGTCAATGCGATGTAGAAAGCTTGGCTTCAAAACCATGGGAATCAAATGGTTTAGCTTCAAATACTTGTGATATGCATGATTTAGCTTCAACTACTAGCGAAAAAAACGAGTTAGCTTCAAATCCAAGCGAAACACATGATTTAGCTTCAAATCAATGCGAATTAGAAGGGTTATCTTCGAATCCATGCGAAACAAATGATATAGCTTCAAATACTTGTGATATACATGATTTAACTTCAACAGCATCCGAAACAAACGAGTTAGATTCAAGTCCTTGCGAAACACATGATTTAGCATCAAACCAATGCGAAGTAGGAGGCTGATCTTCGAATCCATGCGAAGCAAATGGTTTAGCTTCAAATACTTTTGATACACTTGAGTTAGCTTCAACAGCATGCGAAACAAACGAGTTAGCTTCAAATCCTTGCGAAACACATGATTTTGCATCAAATCAATGCGAAGTGGAAGACTTATCTTCGAATCCATGCGAAACGAATAGTTTAGCTTCAAATACTTGTGATATACATGATTCAGCTTCAACTGCATGCGAAACAAACGAGTTAGCTTTAAATCCATGCGAAACACATGATTTAGATTAAAATCAATGCGAAGTAGAAGGCTTATCTTCGAATCCATGCGAACCAAATGGTTTTGCTTCAAATACTTGTGATATACATGATTTAGCTACAACTGCATGCGAAAAAAACGAGTTAGCTTCAAAACCAAGCGAAACACATGATTTAGCCTCAAATCAATGCGAAGTAGAAGGCTTAGCTTCGAATAAATGCGAAACAAATGGTTTAGCTTCAAATACTTGTGATATATATGATTTAGCTTCTACAGCATGCGAAACAAACGAGTTAGCTTCAAATCCATGCGAAACACATGATTTAGCTTCAAATCAATGCGAAGTAGGAGGGTTATCTTGGAATCCATGCGAAACGTATGATATAGCTTCAAATACTTGTGATATACATGATTTAGCTTCAACAGCATGCGAAACAAACGAGTTAGCTTCAAAACCAAGCGAAACACATGATTTAGCTTCAAATCAATGCGATACAAATGGTTTAGCTTCAAATACTTGTGATATACATGATTTAGCTTCAACAGCATGCGAAACAAACGAGTTAGCTTCAAATCCATGCGAAACACATGATTTAGCTTCAAATCAATGCGATACAAATGGTTTAGCTTCAAATACTTGTGATATACATGATTTAGCTTCAACAGCATGCGAAACAAACGAGTTAGCTTCAAATCCATGCGAAACACATGATTTAGCATCAAATCAATGCGAAGTAGAAGGCTGATCTTCGAATCCATGCGTAACAAATGGTTTAGCTGCAAATACTTGTGATATACATGATTTAGCTTCAACTGCAATGCGAAACAAACGAGTTAGCTTCAAATCCATGCGAAACACATGATTTAGCTTCAAATCAATGCGAAGTAGAAGGCTTATCTTCGAATCCATGCGAAGCAAATGGTTTAGCTTCAAATACTTGTGATATACATGATTTAGCTTCAACAGCATGCGAAACAAATGAGTTATATTCAAATCCAAGCGAAACACATGATTTATCTTGAAATCTATGCGAAGTAGAAAGCTTAGCTTCAAAACCATGGGAATCAAGTGGTTTAGCTTCAAATACTTGTGATATACATAATTTAGCTTCAACTGCATGCTAAACAAACGAGTTAGCTTAAAATCCATGCGGAACACATGATTTAGCTTCAAATCAATGCGAAGTAGAAGGCTGATCTTCGAATCCATGCGAATCAAATGGTTTAGCTTCAAATACTTTTGATATACATGATTTAGCTTCACAGCATGCGAAACAAATGAGTTATCTTCAAATCCTTGCGAAACACATGATTTAGCTTCAAATCAATGCGAATTAGAAGGTTTATCTTGGAATCCATGCGAAACGTATGATATAGCTTCAAATACTTGTGGTATACATGATTTAGCTTCAACAGCATGCGAAACAAACGAGTTAGCTTCAAATCCATGCGAAACACATGATTTAGCATCAAATCAATGCGAAGTAGAAGGCTGATCATCGAATCCATGCGAAGCAAGTGGTTTAGCTTCAAATACTTGTGATATACATGATTTAGCTTCAACAGCATGCGAAACAAATGAGTTATCTTCAAATCCAAGCGAAACACATGATTTATCTTCAAGTCAATGCGATGTAGAAAGCTTGGCTTCAAAACCATGGGAATCAAATGGTTTAGCTTCAAATACTTGTGATATGCATGATTTAGCTTCAACTACTAGCGAAAAAAACGAGTTAGCTTCAAATCCAAGCGAAACACATGATTTAGCTTCAAATCAATGCGAATTAGAAGGGTTATCTTCGAATCCATGCGAAACAAATGATATAGCTTCAAATACTTGTGATATACATGATTTAACTTCAACAGCATCCGAAACAAACGAGTTAGATTCAAGTCCTTGCGAAACACATGATTTAGCATCAAACCAATGCGAAGTAGGAGGCTGATCTTCGAATCCATGCGAAGCAAATGGTTTAGCTTCAAATACTTTTGATACACTTGAGTTAGCTTCAACAGCATGCGAAACAAACGAGTTAGCTTCAAATCCTTGCGAAACACATGATTTTGCATCAAATCAATGCGAAGTGGAAGACTTATCTTCGAATCCATGCGAAACGAATAGTTTAGCTTCAAATACTTGTGATATACATGATTCAGCTTCAACTGCATGCGAAACAAACGAGTTAGCTTTAAATCCATGCGAAACACATGATTTAGATTAAAATCAATGCGAAGTAGAAGGCTTATCTTCGAATCCATGCGAACCAAATGGTTTTGCTTCAAATACTTGTGATATACATGATTTAGCTACAACTGCATGCGAAAAAAACGAGTTAGCTTCAAAACCAAGCGAAACACATGATTTAGCCTCAAATCAATGCGAAGTAGAAGGCTTAGCTTCGAATAAATGCGAAACAAATGGTTTAGCTTCAAATACTTGTGATATATATGATTTAGCTTCTACAGCATGCGAAACAAACGAGTTAGCTTCAAATCCATGCGAAACACATGATTTAGCTTCAAATCAATGCGAAGTAGGAGGGTTATCTTGGAATCCATGCGAAACGTATGATATAGCTTCAAATACTTGTGATATACATGATTTAGCTTCAACAGCATGCGAAACAAACGAGTTAGCTTCAAAACCAAGCGAAACACATGATTTAGCCTCAAATCAATGCGAAGTAGAAGGCTTAGCTTCGAATAAATGCGAAACAAATAGTTTAGCTTCAAATACTTGTGATATATATGATTTAGCTTCAACAGCATGCGAAACAAACGAGTTAGCTTCAAATCCATGCGAAACACATGATTTAGCTTCAAATCAATGCGATACAAATGGTTTAGCTTCAAATACTTGTGATATACATGATTTAGCTTCAACAGCATGCGAAACAAACGAGTTAGCTTCAAATCCATGCGAAACACATGATTTAGCATCAAATCAATGCGAAGTAGAAGGCTGATCTTCGAATCCATGCGTAACAAATGGTTTAGCTGCAAATACTTGTGATATACATGATTTAGCTTCAACTGCATGCGAAACAAACGAGTTAGCTTCAAATCCATGCGAAACACATGATTTAGCTTCAAATCAATGCGAAGTAGAAGGCTTATCTTCGAATCCATGCGAAGCAAATGGTTTAGCTTCAAATACTTGTGATATACATGATTTAGCTTCAACAGCATGCCAAACAAATGAGTTATATTCAAATCCAAGCGAAACACATGATTTATCTTGAAATCTATGCGAAGTAGAAAGCTTAGCTTCAAAACCATGGGAATCAAGTGGTTTAGCTTCAAATACTTGTGATATACATAATTTAGCTTCAACTGCATGCTAAACAAACGAGTTAGCTTAAAATCCATGCGGAACACATGAATTAGCTTCAAATCAATGCGAAGTAGAAGGCTGATCTTCGAATCCATGCGAATCAAATGGTTTAGCTTCAAATACTTTTGATATACATGATTTAGCTTCAACAGCATGCGAAACAAATGAGTTATCTTCAAATCCTTGCGAAACACATGATTTAGCTTCAAATCAATGCGAATTAGAAGGTTTATCTTGGAATCCATGCGAAACGTATGATATAGCTTCAAATACTTGTGGTATACATGATTTAGCTTCAACAGCATGCGAAACAAACGAGTTAGCTTCAAATCCATGCGAAACACATGATTTAGCATCAAATCAATGCGAAGTAGAAGGCTGATCTTCGAATCCATGCGTAACAAATGGTTTAGCTTCAAATACTTGTGATATACATGATTTAGCTTCAACAGCATGCGAAACAAACGAGTTAGCTTCAAATCCATGCGAAACACATGATTTAGCTTCAAATCAATGCGAATTAGAAGGGTTATCTTGGAATCCATGCGAAACGTATGATGTAGCTTCAAATACTTGTGATATATATGATTTAGCTTCAACAGCATGCGACACAAACGAGTTAGCTTCAAATCCATGCGAAACACATGATTTAGCTTCAAATCAATGCGAATTAGAAGGGTTATCTTGGAATCCATGCGAAACGTATGATATAGCTTCAAATACTTGTGATATACATGATTTAGCTTCAACAGCATGCGAAACAAACGAGTTAGCTTCAAATCCATGCGAAACACATGATTTAGCATCAAATCAATGCGAAGTAGGAGGCTGATCATCGAATCCATGCGAAGCAAGTGGTTTAGCTTCAAATACTTGTGATATACATGATTTAGCTTCAACAGCATGCGAAACAAATGAGTTATCTTCAAATCCAAGCGAAACACATGATTTATCTTCAAGTCAATGCGATGTAGAAAGCTTGGCTTCAAAACCATGGGAATCAAATGGTTTAGCTTCAAATACTTGTGATATGCATGATTTAGCTTCAACTACTAGCGAAAAAAACGAGTTAGCTTCAAGTCCTTGCGAAACACATGATTTAGCATCAAACCAATGCGAAGTAGGAGGCTGATCATCGAATCCATGCGAAGCAAGTGGTTTAGCTTCAAATACTTGTGATATACATGATTTAGCTTCAACAGCATGCGAAACAAATGAGTTATCTTCAAATCCAAGCGAAACACATGATTTATCTTCAAGTCAATGCGATGTAGAAAGCTTGGCTTCAAAACCATGGGAATCAAATGGTTTAGCTTCAAATACTTGTGATATGCATGATTTAGCTTCAACTACTAGCGAAAAAAACGAGTTAGCTTCAAATCCAAGCGAAACACATGATTTAGCTTCAAATCAATGCGAATTAGAAGGGTTATCTTGGAATCCATGCGAAACAAATGATATAGCTTCAAATACTTGTGATATACATGATTTAACTTCAACAGCATGCGAAAGAAACGAGTTAGCTTCAAATCCATGCGAAACACATGATTTAGCATCAAATCAATGCGAAGTAGAAGGCTGATCTTCGAATCCATGCGAAACGAATAGTTTAGTTTCAAATACTTGTGATATACATGATTCGGCTTCAACTGCATGCGAAACAAACGAGTTAGCTTTACATCCATGCAAAACACATGATTTAGATTAAAATCAATGCGAAGTAGAAGGCTTATCTTCGAATCCATGCGAAACAAATGGTTTAACTTCAAATACTTGTGATATACATGATTTAGCTACAACTGCATGCGAAAAAAACGAGTTAGCTTCAAATCCATGCGAAACACATGATTTATCTTCAAATCAATGCGAAGTAGAAGGCTTAGCTTCGAATAAATGCGAACCAAATGGTTTAGCTTGAAATACTTGTGATATGCATGATTTAGCTTCAACTACTAGCGAAAAAAACGAGTTAGCTTCAAATCCAAGCGAAACTCATGATTTAGACTCAAATCAATGCGAATTAGAAGGGTTATCTTCGAATCCATGCGAAACAAATGATATAGCTTCAAATACTTGTGATATACATGATTTAGCTTCAACAGCATCCGAAACAAACGAGTTAGATTCAGATCCATGCGAAACACATGATTTAGCTTCAAATCAATGCGAAGTAGAAGGCTTATCTTCGAATCCATGCGAAACAAACGGATTAGCTTCTTATACTTGTGATATACATGATTTAGCTTCAACAGCATGCGAAATAAACGAGTTAGATTCAAATCCATAGGAAACAAATGATTTAGCTTCAAATCAATGCGAAGTAGAAGGCTGATCTTCGAATCCAAGCGAAGCAAATGGTTTAGCTTCAAATACTTGTGATATACATGATTTAGCTTCAACAACATGCGAAACAAATGAGTTATATTCAAATCCAAGCGAAACACATGATTTATCTTCAAATCTATGCGAATTAGGAGGGTTATCTTTGAATCCATGCGAAACGTATGATATAGCTTCAAATACTTGTGGTATACATGATTTAGCTTCAACAGCATGCGAAACAAACGAGTTAGCTTCAAAACCAAGCGAAACACATGATTTAGCCTCAAATCAATGCGAAGTAGAAGGCTTAGCTTCGAATAAATGCGAAACAGATGGTTTAGCTTCAAATACTTGTGATATATATGATTTAGCTTCAACAGCATGCGAAACAAACGAGTTAGCTTCAAATCCATGCGAAACACATGATTTAGCTTCAAATCAATGCGAAGTAGGAGGCTTATCTTCGAATCCATGCGAAGCAAATTGTTTAGCTTCAAATTCTTGTGATACACTTGATTTAGCTTCAACAGCATGCGAAATAAACGAGTTAGCTTCAAAACCATGCGAAACACATGATTTAGCTTCAAATCTATGCGGAGTAGGTGGCTTATCTTCGATTCCATGCGATACAAATGGTTTAGCTTCAAATAATTGTGATATACATGATTTAGCTTCAACAGCATGCGAAACAAACGAGTTAGATTCAAATCCATGCGAAACACATGATTTAGCTTCAAATCAATGCGAAGAAGAAGGGTTATCTTCGAATCCGTGCGAAACGAATAGTTTAGCTTCAAATACTTGTGATATACATGATTTAGCTTCAACAGCATGCGAAACAAACGAGTTAGCTTCAAATCCATGCGAAACACATGATTTAGATTCAAATCAATGCGAATTAGAAGGGTTATCTTGGAATCCATGCGAAACGTATGATATAGCTTCATATACTTGTGATATACATGATTTAGATTCAACAGCATGCGAAACAAACGAGTTAGCTTCAAATCCATGCGAAACACATGATTTAGCATCAAATCAATGCGAAGTAGAAGGCTGATCTTCGAATCCATGCGAAGCAAATGGTTTAGCTTCAAATACTTGTGATATACATGATTTAGCTTCAACAGCATGCGAAACAAACGAGTTAGCTTCAAATCCATGCGAAACACATGATTTAGCTTCAAATCAATGCGAAGTAGGAGGCTTATCTTCGAATCCATGCGAAGCAAATTGTTTAGCTTCAAATACTTGTGATACACTTGATTTAGCTTCAACAGCATGCGAAACAAACGAGTTAGATTCAAATCCATGCGAAACACATGATTTAGCTTCAAATCAATGCGAAGAAGAAGGGTTATCTTCGAATCCATGCGAAACGAATAGTTTAGCTTCAAATACTTGTGATATTCATGATTCAGCTGCAACTGCATGCGAAACAAACGAGTTAGCTTCAAATCCATGCGAAACACATGATTTAGCTTCAAATCAATGCGAATTAGAAATGTTATCTTCGAATCCATGCGAAACATATGATATAGCTACAAATACTTGTGATATACATGATTTAGCTTCAACAGCATGCGAAACAAACGAGTTAGCTTCAAATCCATGCGAAACACATGATTTAGCTTCAAATCTATGCGGAGTAGGTGGCTTATCTTCGATTCCATGCGATACAAATAGTTTAGCTTCAAATAATTGTGATATACATGATTTAGCTTCAACAGCATGCGAAACAAACGAGTTAGATTCAAATCCATGCGAAACACATGATTTAGCTTCAAATCAATGCGAAGAAGAAGGGTTATCTTCGAATCCATGCGAAACGAATAGTTTAGCTTCAAATACTTGTGATATTCATGATTCAGCTTCAACTGCATGCGAAACAAACGAGTTAGCTTCAAATCCATGCGAAACACATGATTTAGCTTCAAATCAATGCTAAGTAGAAGGCTGATCTTCGAATCCATGCGAAACATATGATATAGCTATAAATACTTGTGATATACATGATTCAGCTTCAACAGCATGCGAAACAATCGAGTTAGCTTCAAATTCATGCGAAACACATGATTTAGCCTCAAATCAATGCGAAGTAGAAGGCTTAGCTTGTAATTAATGGGAAACAAATGGTTTAGCTTCAAGTACTTGTGATATACATGATTCAGCTTCAACTGCATGCAAAACAAACGAGTTAGCTTCAAATCCATACGAAACACATGATTTATCTTCAAATCAATGCGAAGTAGAAGGCTTATCTTCGAAACCATGCGAAACAAATGGATTAGCTTCATATACTTGTGATATACATGATTTAGCTTCAACAGCATGCGAAATAAACGAGTTAGATTCAAACCCATGCGAAACACATGATTTAGCTTCAAATCTATGCGGAGTAGGTGGCTTATCTTCGATTCCATGCGATACAAATGGTTTAGCTTCAAATAATTGTGATATACATGATTTAGCTTCAACAGCATGCGAAACAAACGAGTTAGATTCAAATCCATGCGAAACACATGATTTAGCTTCAAATCAATGCGAAGAAGAAGGGTTATCTTCGAATCCATGCGAAACGAATAGTTTAGCTTCAAATACTTGTGATATTCATGATTCAGCTTCAACTGCATGCGAAACAAACGAGTTAGCTTCAAATCCATGCGAAACACATGATTTAGCTTCAAATCAATGCGAATTAGAAAGGTTATCTTCGTATCCATGCGAAACATATGATATAGCTACAAATACTTGTGATATACATGATTCAGCTTCAACAGCATGCGAAACAAACGAGTTAGATTCAAATCCATGCGAAACACATGATTTAGCTTCAAATCAATGCGAAGAAGAAGGGTTATCTTCGAATACATGCGAAACGAATAGTTTAGCTTCAAATACATGTGATATTCATGATTCAGCTTCAACTGCATGCGAAACAAACGAGTTAGCTTCAAATCCATGCGAAACACATGATTTAGCTTCAAATCAATGCGAATTAGAAAGGTTATCTTCGAATCCATGCGAAACATATGATATAGCTACAAATACTTGTGATATACATGATTCAGCTTCAACTGCATGCGAAACAAACGAGTTAGCTTCAAATCCATGCGAAACACATGATTTAGCATCAAATCAATGCGAAGTAGAAGGCTGATCTTCGAATCCATGCGAAAGATATGATATAGCTACAAATACTTGTGATATACATGATTTAGCTTCAACAGCATGCGAAATAAACGAGTTAGCTTCAAAACCATGCGAAACACATGATTTAGCTTCAAATCTATGCGGAGTAGGTGGCTTATCTTCGATTCCATGCGATACAAATGGTTTAGCTTCAAATAATTGTGATATACATGATTTAGCTTCAACAGCATGCGAAACAAACGAGTTAGCTTCAAATCCATGCGAAACACATGATTTAGCATCAAATCAATGCGAAGTAGAAGGCTGATCTTCGAATCCATGCGAAGCAAATGGTTTAGCTTCAAATACTTGCGAGGTAGGAGGCTTATCTTCGTTATCCATGCGAAAGAAATGGTTTAGCTTCAAATACTTGTGATATACATGATTTAGCTTCAACAGCATGCGAAACAAACGTGCTAGCTTCAAGTCCAAGCGAATAACATGATTTATCATCAAGTCAACGCGAAGTAGAAGGCTGATCTTCGAATCCATGCGAAGCAAATGGTTTAGCTTCAAATACTTGTGATATACATGATTTAGCTTCAACAACATGCGAAACAAATGAGTTATATTCAAATCCAAGCGAAACACATGATTTATCTTCAAATCTATGCGAATTAGGAGGGTTATCTTGGAATCCATGCGAAACGTATGATATAGCTTCAAATACTTGTGATATACATGATTTAGCTTCAACAGCATGCGAAACAAACGAGTTAGCTTCAAAACCAAGCGAAACACATGATTTAGCCTCAAATCAATGCGAAGTAGAAGGCTTAGCTTCGAATAAATGCGAAACAAATGGTTTAGCTACAAATTCTTGTGATATATATGATTTAGCTTCAACAGCATGCGAAACAAACGAGTTAGCTTCAAATCCATGCGAAACACATGATTTAGCTTCAAATCAATGCGAAGTAGGAGGCTTATCTTCGAATCCATGCGAAGCAAATTGTTTAGCTTCAAATACTTGTGATACACTTGATTTAGCTTCAACAGCATGCGAAATAAACGAGTTAGCTTCAAAACCATGCGAAACACATGATTTAGCTTCAAATCTATGCGGAGTAGGTGGCTTATCTTCGATTCCATGCGATACAAATGGTTTAGCTTCAAATAATTGTGATATACATGATTTAGCTTCAACAGCATGCTAAACAAACGAGTTAGATTCAAATCCATGCGAAACACATGATTTAGCCTCAAATCAATGCGAAGAAGAAGGGTTATCTTCGAATCCATGCGAAACGAATAGTTTAGCTTCAAATACTTGTGATATTCATGATTCAGCTTCAACTGCATGCGAAACAAACGAGTTAGCTTCAAATCCATGCGAAACACATGATTTAGCTTCAAATCAATGCGAATTAGAAAGGTTATCTTCGAATCCATGCGAAACATATGATATAGCTACAAATACTTGTGATATACATGATTTAGCTTCAACAGCATGCGAAACAAACGAGTTAGCTTCAAATCCATGCGAAACACATGATTTAGATTCAAATCAATGCGAATTAGAAGGGTTATCTTGGAATCCATGCGAAACGTATGATATAGCTTCATATACTTGTGATATACATGATTTAGATTCAACAGCATGCGAAACAAACGAGTTAGATTCAAATCCATGCGAAACACATGATTTAGCTTCAAATCAATGCGAAGAAGAAGGGTTATCTTCGAATCCATGCGAAACGAATAGTTTAGCTTCAAATACTTGTGATATTCATGATTCAGCTTCAACTGCATGCGAAACAAACGAGTTAGCTTCAAATCCATGCGAAACACATGATTTAGCTTCAAATCAATGCGAATTAGAAAGGTTATCTTCGAATCCATGCGAAACATATGATATAGCTACAAATACTTGTGATATACATGATTTAGCTTCAACAGCATGCGAAACAAACGAGTTAGCTTCAAATCCATGCGAAACACATGATTTAGATTCAAATCAATGCGAATTAGAAGGGTTATCTTGGAATCCATGCGAAACGTATGATATAGCTTCATATACTTGTGATATACATGATTTAGATTCAACAGCATGCGAAACAAACGAGTTAGCTTCAAATCCATGCGAAACACATGATTTAGCATCAAATCAATGCGAAGTAGAAGGCTGATCTTCGAATCCATGCGAAGCAATTGGTTTAGCTTCAAATACTTGTGATATACATGATTTAGCTTCAACAACATGCGAAACAAATGAGTTATATTCAAATCCAAGCGAAACACATGATTTATCTTCAAATCTATGCGAATTAGGAGGGTTATCTTGGAATCCATGCGAAACGTATGATATAGCTTCAAATACTTGTGATATACATGATTTAGCTTCAACAGCATGCGAAACAAACGAGTTAGCTTCAAAACCAAGCGAAACACATGATTTAGCCTCAAATCAATGCGAAGTAGAAGGCTTAGCTTCGAATAAATGCGAAACAAATGGTTTATCTTCAAATACTTGTGATATATATGATTTAGCTTCAACAGCATGCGAAACAAACGAGTTAGCTTCAAATCCATGCGAAACACATGATTTAGCTTCAAATCAATGCGAAGTAGGAGGCTTATCTTCGAATCCATGCGAAGCAAATTGTTTAGCTTCAAATACTTGTGATACACTTGATTTAGCTTCAACAGCATGCGAAATAAACGAGTTAGCTTCAAAACCATGCGAAGCACATGATTTAGCTTCAAATCTATGCGGAGTAGGTGGCTTATCTTCGATTCCATGCTATACAAATGGTTTAGCTTCAAATAATTGTGATATACATGATTTAGCTTCAACAGCATGCGAAACAAACGAGTTAGATTCAAATCCATGCGAAACACATGATTTAGCTTCAAATCAATGCGAAGAAGAAGGGTTATCTTCGAATCCATGCGAAACGAATAGTTTAGCTTCAAATACTTGTGATATTCATGATTCAGCTTCAACTGCATGCGAAACAAACGAGTTAGCTTCAAATCCATGCGAAACACATGATTTAGCTTCAAATCAATGCGAAGTAGAAGGGTTATCTTCGAATCCATGCGAAACAAATGGTTTAGCTGCAAATATTTGTGATATACATGATTTAGCTTCAACTGCATGCGAAACAAACGAGTTAACTTCAAATCCATGCGAAACACATGAGTTAGCTTCAAATCAATGCGAAGTGCAAGGCTTATCTTCGAATCCATGCGAAGCAAATGGTTTAGCTTCAAATACTTGTGATATAAATGATTTAGTTTCAACAGCATGCGAAACAAACGAGTTAGATTCAAATCCATGCTAAACACATGCTTCAGCTTCAAATCAATGCGAGGTAGGAGGCTTATCATCGTTATCCATGCGAAAGAAATGGTTTAGCTTCAAATACTTGTGATATACATGATTTAGCTTCAACAGCATGCGAAACAAACGTGCTAGCTTCAAGTCCAAGCGAATAACATGATTTATCATCAAGTCAACGCGAAGTTGACGGCTTAGCTTCAAATACATGCGAAACGAATGATTTAGCTTCACATACTTGAGAATATAAGTGATATAGCTTCAAATGCAGGTGAAACAAACGAGTTAGCTTCAAACCCATGCGAAACACATGATTTAGCATCTAATCAATGCGAAGTAGAAGGCTGATCTTCGAATCCATGCGAAGCAAATTGTTTAGCTTCAAATATTTGTGATACACTTGATTTAGCTTCAACAGCATGCGAAATAAACGAGTTAGCTTCAAAACCATGCGAAACACATGATTTAGCTTCAAATCTATGCGGAGTAGGTGGCTTATCTTCGATTCCATGCGATACAAATGGTTTAGCTTCAAATAATTGTGATATACATGATTTAGCTTCAACAGCATGCGAAACAAACGAGTTAGATTCAAATCCATGCGAAACACATGATTTAGCTTCAAATCAATGCGAAGAAGAAGGGTTATCTTCGAATCCATGCGAAACGAATAGTTTAGCTTCAAATACTTGTGATATTCATGATTCAGCTTCAACTGCATGCGAAACAAACGAGTTAGTTTCAAATCCATGCGAAACACATGATTTAGCTTCAAATCAATGCGAATTAGAAAGGTTATCTTCGAATCCATGCGAAACATATGATATAGCTACAAACACTTGTGATATACATGATTCAGCTTCAACAGCATGCGAAACAAACGAGTTAGCTTTAAATTCATGCGAAACACATGATTTAGCCTCAAATCAATGCGAAGTAGAAGGCTTAGCTTCTAATTAATGCGAAACAAATGGTTTAGCTTCAAGTACTTGTGATATACATGATTCAGCTTCAACTGCATGCAAAACAAACGAGTTAGCTTCAAATCCATGCGAAACATATGATTTAGATTAAAATCAATGCGAAGTAGAAGGCTTATCTTCGAATAAATGCGAAACAAATGATATAGCTTCAAATACTTGTGATATACATGATTTAGTTCCAACAGCATGCGAAACAAACGAGTTAGCTTCAAATCCATGCGAAACACATGATTTATCTTCAAATCAATGCGAAGTAGAAGGCTTATCTTCGAAACCATGCGAAACAAATGGATTAGCTTCATATACTTGTGATATACATGATTTAGCTTCAACAGCATGCGAAATAAACGAGTTAGATTCAAACCCATGCGAAACACATGATTTAGCTTCAAATCTATGCGGAGTAGGTGGCTTATCTTCGATTCCATGCGATACAAATGGTTTAGCTTCAAGTAATTGTGATATACATGATTTAGCTTCAACAGCATGCGAAACAAACCAGTTAGATTCAAATCCATGCGAAACACATGATTTAGCTTGAAATCAATGCGAAGAAGAAGGGTTATCTTCGAATCCATGCGAAACGAATAGTTTAGCTTCAAATACTTGTGATATTCATGATTCAGCTTCAACTGCATGCGAAACAAACGAGTTAGCTTCAAATCAATGCGAAGTAGGAGGCTTATCTTCGAATCCATGCGAAGCAAATTGTTTAGCTTCAAATACTTGTGATACACTTGATTTAGCTTCAACAGCATGCGAAATAAACGAGTTAGCTTCAAAACCATGCGAAACACATGATTTAGCTTCAAATCTATGCGGAGTAGGTGGCTTATCTTCGATTCCATGCGATACAAATGGTTTAGCTTCAAATAATTGTGATATACATGATTTAGCTTCAACAGCATGACAAAACAAACGAGTTAGATTCAAATCCATGCGAAACACATGATTTAGCTTCAAATCAATGCGAAGAAGAAGGGTTATCTTCGAATCCATGCGAAACGAATAGTTTAGCTTCAAATACTTGTGATATTCATGATTCAGCTTCAACAGCATGCGAAACAAACGAGTTAGCTTCAAAACCAAGCGAAATACATGATTTAGCCTCAAATCAATGCGAAGTAGAAGGCTTAGCTTCGAATAAATGCGAAACAAATGGTTTAGCTTCAAATACTTGTGATATATATGATTTAGCTTCAACTGCATGCGAAACAAACGAGTTAACTTCAAATCCATGCGAAACACATGAGTTAGCTTCAAATCAATGCGAAGTGCAAGGCTTATCTTCGAATCCATGCGAAGCAAATGGTTTAGCTTCAAATACTTGTGATATAAATGATTTAGTTTCAACAGCATGCGAAACAAACGAGTTAGATTCAAATCCATGCTAAACACATGATTTAGCATCTAATCAATGCGAATTAGAAAGGTTATCTTCGAATCCATGCGAAACATATGATATAGCTACAAATACTTGTGATATACATGATTCAGCTTCAACAGCATGCGAAACAAACGAGTTAGCTTCAAATCCATGCGAAACACATGATTTAGCTTCAAATCAATGCGAAGAAGAAGGGTTATCTTCGAATCCATGCGAAACGAATAGTTTAGCTTCAAATACTTGTGATATTCATGATTCAGCTTCAACTGCATGCGAAACAAACGAGTTAGCTTCAAATCAATGCGAAGTAGGAGGCTTATCTTCGAATCCATGCGAAGCAAATTGTTTAGCTTCAAATACTTGTGATACACTTGATTTAGCTTCAACAGCATGCGAAATAAACGAGTTAGCTTCAAAACCATGCGAAACACATGATTTAGCTTCAAATCTATGCGGAGTAGGTGGCTTATCTTCGATTCCATGCGATACAAATGGTTTAGCTTCAAATAATTGTGATATACATGATTTAGCTTCAACAGCATGCGAAACAAACGAGTTAGATTCAAATCCATGCGAAACACATGATTTAGCTTCAAATCAATGCGAAGAAGAAGGGTTATCTTCGAATCCATGCGAAACGAATAGTTTAGCTTCAAATACTTGTGATATTCATGATTCAGCTTCAACAGCATGCGAAACAAACGAGTTAGCTTGAAAACCAAGCGAAATACATGATTTAGCCTCAAATCAATGCGAAGTAGAAGGCTTAGCTTCGAATAAATGCGAAACAAATGGTTTAGCTTCAAATACTTGTGATATATATGATTTAGCTTCAACTGCATGCGAAACAAACGAGTTAACTTCAAATCCATGCGAAACACATGAGTTAGCTTCAAATCAATGCGAAGTGCAAGGCTTATCTTCGAATCCATGCGAAGCAAATGGTTTAGCTTCAAATACTTGTGATATAAATGATTTAGTTTCAACAGCATGCGAAACAAACGAGTTAGATTCAAATCCATGCTAAACACATGATTTAGCATCTAATCAATGCGAATTAGAAAGGTTATCTTCGAATCCATGCGAAACATATGATATAGCTACAAATACTTGTGATATACATGATTCAGCTTCAACTGCATGCGAAAAAAAACAAGTTAGCTTCAAATCCATGCGAAACACATGATTTAGCTTCAAATCAATGCGAATTAGAAGGTTGATCTTCGAATCCATGCGAAACAAATGGTTTAGCTGCAAATATTTGTGATATACATGATTTAGCTTCAACTGCATGCGAAACAAACGAGTTAGATTCAAATCCATGCGAAACACATGATTTAGCTTCAAATCAATGCGAAGAAGAAGGGTTATCTTCGAATCCATGCGAAACGAATAGTTTAGCTTCAAATACTTGTGATATTCATGATTCAGCTTCAACTGCATGCGAAACAAACGAGTTAGCTTCAAATCCATGCGAAACACATGATTTAGATTAAAATCAATGCGAAGAAGAAGGGTTATCTCCGAATCCATGCGAAACGAATAGTTTAGCTTCAATTACTTGTGATATACATGATTCAGCTTCAACTGCATGCGAAACAAACGAGTTAGCTTCAAATCCATGCGAAACACATGATTTAGCTTCAAATCAATGCGAATTAGAAGGGTTATCTTCGAATCCATGCGAAACATATGATACAGCTTCAAATACTTGTGATATACATGATTTAGCTTCAACAGCATGCGAAGCAAACGAGTTAACTTCAAATCCATGCGAAACACATGATTTAGATTAAAATCAATGCGAAGTAGAAGGCTTATCTTCGAATAAATGCGAAACAAATGATATAGCTTCAAATACTTGTGATATACATGATTTAGTTCCAACAGCATGCAAAACAAACGAGTTAGATTCAAATCCATACGAAACACATGATTTATCTTCAAATCAATGCTAAGTAGAAGGCTTATCTTCGAAACCATGCGAAACAAATGGATTAGCTTCATATACTTGTGATATACATGATTTAGCTTCAACAGCATGCGAAATAAACGAGTTAGCTTCAAACCCATGCGAAACACATGATTTAGCATCTAATCAATGCGAAGCAGAAGGCTAATCTTCGAATCCATGCGAAACAAATGATATAGCTTCAAATACTTGTGATATACATGATTTAGTTTCAACAGCATGCGAAACAAACGAGTTAGCTTCGAATCCATGCGAAACACATGATTTAGCTTCAAATCAATGCGAATTAGAAGGGTTATCTTCGAATCCATGCGAAACATATGATATAGCTTCAAATACTTGTGATATACATGATTTAGCTTCAACAGCATGCGAAACAAACGAGTTAGCTTCAAATCCATGCGAAACACATTATTTAGCATCTAATCAATGCGAAGTAGAAGGTTGATCTTCGAATCCACGCGAAACACATGATTTATCTTCAAATTAATGCTATGTAGAAAGCTTAGCTTCAAATCCATGGGAATCAAATGGTTTAGCTTCAAATACTTGTGATATACATGATTTAGTACCAACAACATGCGAAGCAAACGAGTTAGATTCAAATCCATGCGAAACAAATGACTTAGCATCAAATCAATGCGAAGTAGAAGGCTGACCTTCGAATCCATGCGAAGCAAATGGTTTAGCTTCAAATACTTGTGATATTCATGATTCAGCTTCAACAGCATGCGAAACAAACGAGTTAGCTTGAAAACCAAGCGAAATACATGATTTAGCCTCAAATCAATGCGAAGTAGAAGGCTTAGCTTCGAATAAATGCGAAACAAATGGTTTAGCTTCAAATACTTGTGATATATATGATTTAGCTTCAACTGCATGCGAAACAAACGAGTTAACTTCAAATCCATGCGAAACACATGAGTTAGCTTCAAATCAATGCGAAGTGCAAGGCTTATCTTCGAATCCATGCGAAGCAAATGGTTTAGCTTCAAATACTTGTGATATAAATGATTTAGTTTCAACAGCATGCGAAACAAACGAGTTAGATTCAAATCCATGCTAAACACATGATTTAGCATCTAATCAATGCGAATTAGAAAGGTTATCTTCGAATCCATGCGAAACATATGATATAGCTACAAATACTTGTGATATACATGATTCAGCTTCAACAGCATGCGAAACAAACGAGTTAGCTTCAAATCCATGCGAAACACATGATTTAGCTTCAAATCAATGCGAAGTAGAAGGGTTATCTTCGAATCCATGCGAAACAAATGGTTTAGCTGCAAATATTTGTGATATACATGATTTAGCTTCAACTGCATGCGAAACAAACGAGTTAGATTCAAATCCATGCGAAACACATGATTTAGCTTCAAATCAATGCGAAGAAGAAGGGTTATCTTCGAATCCATGCGAAACGAATAGTTTAGCTTCAAATACTTGTGATATTCATGATTCAGCTTCAACTGCATGCGAAACAAACGAGTTAGCTTCAAATCCATGCGAAACACATGATTTAGATTAAAATCAATGCGAAGTAGAAGGCTTATCTTCGAATAAATGCGAAACAAATGGTTTAGCTTCAAATACTAGTGATACACTTGATTTAGCTTCAACAGCATGCGAAGCAAACGAGTTAGATTCAAATCCATGCGAAACACATGATCTAGCTTCAAATCAATGCGAAGTGGAAGGCTTATCTTCGAATCCATTTGAAACGTATAGTTTAGCTTCAAATACTTTTGATATACATGATTCAGCTTCAACTGCATGCTGAACAAACGAGATAGCTTCAAATCCATGCGAAACACATGAATTAGCATCACGTCAACGCGAATTTGATGGCTTAGCTTCAAATCCATGCAAAACGAATGATTTAGCTTCACATACTTGAAAATATAAGTGATATGGCTTCAAATGCAGGCGAAACAAACGAGTTAGTTTCAAACCCATGCTAAACGCATGATTTACCATCTAATAAATGCGAAGTAGAAGGCTGATCTTCGAATCCATGCGAAGCAAATGGTTTGGCTTCAAATAGTTGTGATACACTTGATTTAGCTTCAACAGCATGCGAAACAAACGAGTTAGCTTCAAATCCATGCGAAACACATGATTTAGATTAAAATCAATGCGAAGTAGAAGGCTTATCTTCGAATAAATGCGAAACAAATGATATAGCTTCAAATACTTGTGATATACATGATTTAGTTCCAACAGCATGCAAAACAAACGAGTTATATTCAAATCCATGCGAAACACATGATTTAGCTTCAAATCAATGCGAAGAAGAAGGGTTATCTTCGAATCCATGCGAAACGAATAGTTTAGCTTCAAATACTTGTGATATTCATGATTCAGCTTCAACTGCATGCGAAACAAACGAGTTAGTTTCAAATCCATGCGAAACACATGATTTAGCTTCAAATCAATGCGAATTAGAAAGGTTATCTTCGAATCCATGCGAAACATATGATATAGCTACAAACACTTGTGATATACATGATTCAGCTTCAACAGCATGCGAAACAAACGAGTTAGCTTTAAATTCATGCGAAACACATGATTTAGCCTCAAATCAATGCGAAGTAGAAGGCTTAGCTTCTAATTAATGCGAAACAAATGGTTTAGCTTCAAGTACTTGTGATATACATGATTCAGCTTCAACTGCATGCAAAACAAACGAGTTAGCTTCAAATCCATGCGAAACATATGATTTAGATTAAAATCAATGCGAAGTAGAAGGCTTATCTTCGAATAAATGCGAAACAAATGATATAGCTTCAAATACTTGTGATATACATGATTTAGTTCCAACAGCATGCGAAACAAACGAGTTAGCTTCAAATCCATGCGAAACACATGATTTATCTTCAAATCAATGCGAAGTAGAAGGCTTATCTTCGAAACCATGCGAAACAAATGGATTAGCTTCATATACTTGTGATATACATGATTTAGCTTCAACAGCATGCGAAATAAACGAGTTTGATTCAAACCCATGCGAAACACATGATTTAGCTTCAAATCTATGCGGAGTAGGTGGCTTATCTTCGATTCCATGCGATACAAATGGTTTAGCTTCAAGTAATTGTGATATACATGATTTAGCTTCAACAGCATGCGAAACAAACCAGTTAGATTCAAATCCATGCGAAACACATGATTTAGCTTGAAATCAATGCGAAGAAGAAGGGTTATCTTCGAATCCATGCGAAACGAATAGTTTAGCTTCAAATACTTGTGATATTCATGATTCAGCTTCAACTGCATGCGAAACAAACGAATTAGCTTCAAATCAATGCGAAGTAGGAGGCTTATCTTCGAATCCATGCGAAGCAAATTGTTTAGCTTCAAATACTTGTGATACACTTGATTTAGCTTCAACAGCATGCGAAATAAACGAGTTAGCTTCAAAACCATGCGAAACACATGATTTAGCTTCAAATCTATGCGGAGTAGGTGGCTTATCTTCGATTCCATGCGATACAAATGGTTTAGCTTCAAATAATTGTGATATACATGATTTAGCTTCAACAGCATGACAAAACAAACGAGTTAGATTCAAATCCATGCGAAACACATGATTTAGCTTCAAATCAATGCGAAGAAGAAGGGTTATCTTCGAATCCATGCGAAACGAATAGTTTAGCTTCAAATACTTGTGATATTCATGATTCAGCTTCAACAGCATGCGAAACAAACGAGTTAGCTTCAAAACCAAGCGAAATACATGATTTAGCCTCAAATCAATGCGAAGTAGAAGGCTTAGCTTCGAATAAATGCGAAACAAATGGTTTAGCTTCAAATACTTGTGATATATATGATTTAGCTTCAACTGCATGCGAAACAAACGAGTTAACTTCAAATCCATGCGAAACACATGAGTTAGCTTCAAATCAATGCGAAGTGCAAGGCTTATCTTCGAATCCATGCGAAGCAAATGGTTTAGCTTCAAATACTTGTGATATAAATGATTTAGTTTCAACAGCATGCGAAACAAACGAGTTAGATTCAAATCCATGCTAAACACATGATTTAGCATCTAATCAATGCGAATTAGAAAGGTTATCTTCGAATCCATGCGAAACATATGATATAGCTACAAATACTTGTGATATACATGATTCAGCTTCAACAGCATGCGAAACAAACGAGTTAGTTTCAAATCCATGCGAAACACATGATTTAGCTTCAAATCAATGCGAATTAGAAAGGTTATCTTCGAATCCATGCGAAACATATGATATAGCTACAAACACTTGTGATATACATGATTCAGCTTCAACAGCATGCGAAACAAACGAGTTAGCTTTAAATTCATGCGAAACACATGATTTAGCCTCAAATCAATGCGAAGTAGAAGGCTTAGCTTCTAATTAATGCGAAACAAATGGTTTAGCTTCAAGTACTTGTGATATACATGATTCAGCTTCAACTGCATGCAAAACAAACGAGTTAGCTTCAAATCCATGCGAAACATATGATTTAGATTAAAATCAATGCGAAGTAGAAGGCTTATCTTCGAATAAATGCGAAACAAATGATATAGCTTCAAATACTTGTGATATACATGATTTAGTTCCAACAGCATGCGAAACAAACGAGTTAGCTTCAAATCCATGCGAAACACATGATTTATCTTCAAATCAATGCGAAGTAGAAGGCTTATCTTCGAAACCATGCGAAACAAATGGATTAGCTTCATATACTTGTGATATACATGATTTAGCTTCAACAGCATGCGAAATAAACGAGTTTGATTCAAACCCATGCGAAACACATGATTTAGCTTCAAATCTATGCGGAGTAGGTGGCTTATCTTCGATTCCATGCGATACAAATGGTTTAGCTTCAAGTAATTGTGATATACATGATTTAGCTTCAACAGCATGCGAAACAAACCAGTTAGATTCAAATCCATGCGAAACACATGATTTAGCTTGAAATCAATGCGAAGAAGAAGGGTTATCTTCGAATCCATGCGAAACGAATAGTTTAGCTTCAAATACTTGTGATATTCATGATTCAGCTTCAACTGCATGCGAAACAAACGAATTAGCTTCAAATCAATGCGAAGTAGGAGGCTTATCTTCGAATCCATGCGAAGCAAATTGTTTAGCTTCAAATACTTGTGATACACTTGATTTAGCTTCAACAGCATGCGAAATAAACGAGTTAGCTTCAAAACCATGCGAAACACATGATTTAGCTTCAAATCTATGCGGAGTAGGTGGCTTATCTTCGATTCCATGCGATACAAATGGTTTAGCTTCAAATAATTGTGATATACATGATTTAGCTTCAACAGCATGACAAAACAAACGAGTTAGATTCAAATCCATGCGAAACACATGATTTAGCTTCAAATCAATGCGAAGAAGAAGGGTTATCTTCGAATCCATGCGAAACGAATAGTTTAGCTTCAAATACTTGTGATATTCATGATTCAGCTTCAACAGCATGCGAAACAAACGAGTTAGCTTCAAAACCAAGCGAAATACATGATTTAGCCTCAAATCAATGCGAAGTAGAAGGCTTAGCTTCGAATAAATGCGAAACAAATGGTTTAGCTTCAAATACTTGTGATATATATGATTTAGCTTCAACTGCATGCGAAACAAACGAGTTAACTTCAAATCCATGCGAAACACATGAGTTAGCTTCAAATCAATGCGAAGTGCAAGGCTTATCTTCGAATCCATGCGAAGCAAATGGTTTGGCTTCAAATAGTTGTGATACACTTGATTTAGCTTCAACAGCATGCGAAACAAACGAGTTAGCTTCAAATCCATGCGAAACACATGATTTAGATTAAAATCAATGCGAAGTAGAAGGCTTATCTTCGAATAAATGCGAAACAAATGATATAGCTTCAAATACTTGTGATATACATGATTTAGTTCCAACAGCATGCAAAACAAACGAGTTAGATTCAAATCCATGCGAAACACATGATTTAGCTTCAAATCAATGCGAAGAAGAAGGGTTATCTTCGAATCCATGCGAAACGAATAGTTTAGCTTCAAATACTTGTGATATTCATGATTCAGCTTCAACTGCATGCGAAACAAACGAGTTAGTTTCAAATCCATGCGAAACACATGATTTAGCTTCAAATCAATGCGAATTAGAAAGGTTATCTTCGAATCCATGCGAAACATATGATATAGCTACAAACACTTGTGATATACATGATTCAGCTTCAACAGCATGCGAAACAAACGAGTTAGCTTTAAATTCATGCGAAACACATGATTTAGCCTCAAATCAATGCGAAGTAGAAGGCTTAGCTTCTAATTAATGCGAAACAAATGGTTTAGCTTCAAGTACTTGTGATATACATGATTCAGCTTCAACTGCATGCAAAACAAACGAGTTAGCTTCAAATCCATGCGAAACATATGATTTAGATTAAAATCAATGCGAAGTAGAAGGCTTATCTTCGAATAAATGCGAAACAAATGATATAGCTTCAAATACTTGTGATATACATGATTTAGTTCCAACAGCATGCGAAACAAACGAGTTAGCTTCAAATCCATGCGAAACACATGATTTATCTTCAAATCAATGCGAAGTAGAAGGCTTATCTTCGAAACCATGCGAAACAAATGGATTAGCTTCATATACTTGTGATATACATGATTTAGCTTCAACAGCATGCGAAATAAACGAGTTTGATTCAAACCCATGCGAAACACATGATTTAGCTTCAAATCTATGCGGAGTAGGTGGCTTATCTTCGATTCCATGCGATACAAATGGTTTAGCTTCAAGTAATTGTGATATACATGATTTAGCATCAACAGCATGCGAAACAAACCAGTTAGATTCAAATCCATGCGAAACACATGATTTAGCTTGAAATCAATGCGAAGAAGAAGGGTTATCTTCGAATCCATGCGAAACGAATAGTTTAGCTTCAAATACTTGTGATATTCATGATTCAGCTTCAACTGCATGCGAAACAAACGAATTAGCTTCAAATCAATGCGAAGTAGGAGGCTTATCTTCGAATCCATGCGAAGCAAATTGTTTAGCTTCAAATACTTGTGATACACTTGATTTAGCTTCAACAGCATGCGAAATAAACGAGTTAGCTTCAAAACCATGCGAAACACATGATTTAGCTTCAAATCTATGCGGAGTAGGTGGCTTATCTTCGATTCCATGCGATACAAATGGTTTAGCTTCAAATAATTGTGATATACATGATTTAGCTTCAACAGCATGACAAAACAAACGAGTTAGATTCAAATCCATGCGAAACACATGATTTAGCTTCAAATCAATGCGAAGAAGAAGGGTTATCTTCGAATCCATGCGAAACGAATAGTTTAGCTTCAAATACTTGTGATATTCATGATTCAGCTTCAACAGCATGCGAAACAAACGAGTTAGCTTCAAAACCAAGCGAAATACATGATTTAGCCTCAAATCAATGCGAAGTAGAAGGCTTAGCTTCGAATAAATGCGAAACAAATGGTTTAGCTTCAAATACTTGTGATATATATGATTTAGCTTCAACTGCATGCGAAACAAACGAGTTAACTTCAAATCCATGCGAAACACATGAGTTAGCTTCAAATCAATGCGAAGTGCAAGGCTTATCTTCGAATCCATGCGAAGCAAATGGTTTAGCTTCAAATACTTGTGATATAAATGATTTAGTTTCAACAGCATGCGAAACAAACGAGTTAGATTCAAATCCATGCTAAACACATGATTTAGCATCTAATCAATGCGAATTAGAAAGGTTATCTTCGAATCCATGCGAAACATATGATATAGCTACAAATACTTGTGATATACATGATTCAGCTTCAACAGCATGCGAAACAAACGAGTTAGCTTCAAATCCATGCGAAACACATGATTTAGCTTCAAATCAATGCGAAGAAGAAGGGTTATCTTCGAATCCATGCGAAACGAATAGTTTAGCTTCAAATACTTGTGATATTCATGATTCAGCTTCAACTGCATGCGAAACAAACGCGTTAGCTTCAAATCAATGCGAAGTAGGAGGCTTATCTTCGAATCCATGCGAAGCAAATTGTTTAGCTTCAAATACTTGTGATACACTTGATTTAGCTTCAACAGCATGCGAAATAAACGAGTTAGCTTCAAAACCATGCGAAACACATGATTTAGCTTCAAATCTATGCGGAGTAGGTGGCTTATCTTCGATTCCATGCGATACAAATGGTTTAGCTTCAAATAATTGTGATATACATGATTTAGCTTCAACAGCATGCGAAACAAACGAGTTAGATTCAAATCCATGCGAAACACATGATTTAGCTTCAAATCAATGCGAAGAAGAAGGGTTATCTTCGAATCCATGCGAAACGAATAGTTTAGCTTCAAATACTTGTGATATTCATGATTCAGCTTCAACAGCATGCGAAACAAACGAGTTAGCTTGAAAACCAAGCGAAATACATGATTTAGCCTCAAATCAATGCGAAGTAGAAGGCTTAGCTTCGAATAAATGCGAAACAAATGGTTTAGCTTCAAATACTTGTGATATATATGATTTAGCTTCAACTGCATGCGAAACAAACGAGTTAACTTCAAATCCATGCGAAACACATGAGTTAGCTTCAAATCAATGCGAAGTGCAAGGCTTATCTTCGAATCCATGCGAAGCAAATGGTTTAGCTTCAAATACTTGTGATATAAATGATTTAGTTTCAACAGCATGCGAAACAAACGAGTTAGATTCAAATCCATGCTAAACACATGATTTAGCATCTAATCAATGCGAATTAGAAAGGTTATCTTCGAATCCATGCGAAACATATGATATAGCTACAAATACTTGTGATATACATGATTCAGCTTCAACTGCATGCGAAAAAAAACAAGTTAGCTTCAAATCCATGCGAAACACATGATTTAGCTTCAAATCAATGCGAATTAGAAGGTTGATCTTCGAATCCATGCGAAACAAATGGTTTAGCTGCAAATATTTGTGATATACATGATTTAGCTTCAACTGCATGCGAAACAAACGAGTTAGATTCAAATCCATGCGAAACACATGATTTAGCTTCAAATCAATGCGAAGAAGAAGGGTTATCTCCGAATCCATGCGAAACGAATAGTTTAGCTTCAATTACTTGTGATATACATGATTCAGCTTCAACTGCATGCGAAACAAACGAGTTAGCTTCAAATCCATGCGAAACACATGATTTAGCTTCAAATCAATGCGAATTAGAAGGGTTATCTTCGAATCCATGCGAAACATATGATACAGCTTCAAATACTTGTGATATACATGATTTAGCTTCAACAGCATGCGAAGCAAACGAGTTAACTTCAAATCCATGCGAAACACATGATTTAGATTAAAATCAATGCGAAGTAGAAGGCTTATCTTCGAATAAATGCGAAACAAATGATATAGCTTCAAATACTTGTGATATACATGATTTAGTTCCAACAGCATGCAAAACAAACGAGTTAGATTCAAATCCATACGAAACACATGATTTATCTTCAAATCAATGCGAAGTAGAAGGCTTATCTTCGAAACCATGCGAAACAAATGGATTAGCTTCATATACTTGTGATATACATGATTTAGCTTCAACAGCATGCGAAATAAACGAGTTAGCTTCAAACCCATGCGAAACACATGATTTAGCATCTAATCAATGCGAAGCAGAAGGCTAATCTTCGAATCCATGCGAAACAAATGATATAGCTTCAAATACTTGTGATATACATGATTTAGTTTCAACAGCATGCGAAACAAACGAGTTAGCTTCGAATCCATGCGAAACACATGATTTAGCTTCAAATCAATGCGAATTAGAAGGGTTATCTTCGAATCCATGCGAAACATATGATATAGCTTCAAATACTTGTGATATACATGATTTAGCTTCAACAGCATGCGAAACAAACGAGTTAGCTTCAAATCCATGCGAAACACATTATTTAGCATCTAATCAATGCGAAGTAGAAGGTTGATCTTCGAATCCACGCGAAACACATGATTTATCTTCAAATTAATGCTATGTAGAAAGCTTAGCTTCAAATCCATGGGAATCAAATGGTTTAGCTTCAAATACTTGTGATATACATGATTTAGTTCCAACAACATGCGAAGCAAACGAGTTAGATTCAAATCCATGCGAAACAAATGACTTAGCATCAAATCAATGCGAAGTAGAAGGCTGACCTTCGAATCCATGCGAAGCAAATGGTTTAGCTTCAAATACTTGTGATATAAATGATTTAGTTTCAACAGCATGCGAAACAAACGAGATAGCTTCGAATCCATGCGAAATAAATGGTTTAACTTCAAATACTTGTGATATACATGATTTAGCTTCAACAGCATGCGAAGCAAATGAGTTATCTTCAAATCCAAACGAAACACATGATTTATCTTCAAATCAATGCTAAGTAGAAAGCTTAGCTTCAAATCCATGGGAATAAAATGGTTTAGCTTCAAATACTTGTGATACACTTGATTTAGCTTCAACTGCATGCGAAACAAACGAGTTAGCTTCAAATCCATGCGAAACAAATGACTTAGCATCAAATCAATACGAAGTAGGAGGCTTATCTTCGAATCCATGCGAAGCAAATTGTTTAGCTTCAAATACTTGTGATACACTTGATTCAGCTTCAACAGCATGCGAAACAAACGAGTTAGATTCAAATCCATGCAAAACACATGATTTAGCTTCAAATCAATGCGAAATAGATGGATTATCTTCGAATCCATGCGAAACAAATGGTTTAACTTCAAATACTTGTGATATACATGATTTAGCTTCAACAGCATGCGAAGCAAACGAGTTAGCTTCAAATCCATGCGAACACATGATTTAGCTTCAAATCAATGCGAAGTAGGAGGCTTATCTACGAATCCATGCGAAACAAATGGATTAGATTCATATACTTGTGATATACATGATTTAGCTTCAACAGCATGCGAAATAAACGAGTTAGATTCAAATCCATGTGAAACACATGATCTAGCTTCAAATCAATGCGAAGAAGAAGGGTTATCTCCGAATCCATGCGAAACGAATAGTTTAGCTTCAGTTACTTGTGATATACATGATTCAGCTTCAACTGCATGCGAAACAAACGAGTTAGCTTCAAATCCATGCGAAACACATGATTTAGCTTCAAATCAATGCGAATTAGAAGGGTTATCTTCGAATCCATGCGAAACATATGATACAGCTTCAAATACTTGTGATATACATGATTTAGCTTCAACAGCATGCGAAGCAAACGAGTTAACTTCAAATCCATGCGAAACACATGATTTAGATTATAATCAATGCGAAGTAGAAGGCTTATCTTCGAATAAATGCGAAACAAATGATATAGCTTCAAATACTTGTGATATACATGATTTAGTTCCAACAGCATGCAAAACAAACGAGTTAGATTCAAATCCATACGAAACACATGATTTATCTTCAAATCAATGCGAAGTAGAAGGCTTATCTTCGAAACCATGCGAAACAAATGGATTAGCTTCATATACTTGTGATATACATGATTTAGCTTCAACAGCATGCGAAATAAACGAGTTAGCTTCAAACCCATGCGAAACACATGATTTAGCATCTAATCAATGCGAAGCAGAAGGCTAATCTTCGAATCCATGCGAAACAAATGATATAGCTTCAAATACTTGTGATACACATGATTTAGTTTCAACAGCATGCGAAACAAACGAGTTAGCTTCGAATCCATGCGAAACACATGATTTAGCTTCAAATCAATGCGAATTAGAAGGGTTATCTTCGAATCCATGCGAAACATATGATATAGCTTCAAATACTTGTGATATACATGATTTAGCTTCAACAGCATGCGAAACAAACGAGTTAGCTTCAAATCCATGCGAAACACATTATTTAGCATCTAATCAATGCGAAGTAGAAGGTTGATCTTCGAATCCACGCGAAACACATGATTTATCTTCAAATTAATGCTATGTAGAAAGCTTAGCTTCAAATCCATGGGAATCAAATGGTTTAGCTTCAAATACTTGTGATATACATGATTTAGTTCCAACAACATGCGAAGCAAACGAGTTAGATTCAAATCCATGCGAAACAAATGACTTAGCATCAAATCAATGCGAAGTAGAAGGCTGACCTTCGAATCCATGCGAAGCAAATGGTTTAGCTTCAAATACTTGTGATATAAATGATTTAGTTTCAACAGCATGCGAAACAAACGAGATAGCTTCGAATCCATGCGAAATAAATGGTTTAACTTCAAATACTTGTGATATACATGATTTAGCTTCAACAGCATGCGAAGCAAATGAGTTATCTTCAAATCCAAACGAAACACATGATTTATCTTCAAATCAATGCTAAGTAGAAAGCTTAGCTTCAAATCCATGGGAATAAAATGGTTTAGCTTCAAATACTTGTGATACACTTGATTTAGCTTCAACTGCATGCGAAACAAACGAGTTAGCTTCAAATCCATGCGAAACAAATGACTTAGCATCAAATCAATACGAAGTAGGAGGCTTATCTTCGAATCCATGCGAAGCAAATTGTTTAGCTTCAAATACTTGTGATACACTTGATTCAGCTTCAACAGCATGCGAAACAAACGAGTTAGATTCAAATCCATGCAAAACACATGATTTAGCTTCAAATCAATGCGAAATAGATGGATTATCTTCGAATCCATGCGAAACAAATGGTTTAACTTCAAATACTTGTGATATACATGATTTAGCTTCAACAGCATGCGAAGCAAATGAGTTATCTTCAAATCCAAACGAAACACATGATTTATCTTCAAATCAATGCTAAGTAGAAAGCTTAGCTTCAAATCCATGGGAATAAAATGGTTTAGCTTCAAATACTTGTGATATACATGATTTAGCTTCAACTAATAGCGAAAAAACGAATCAGCTTCAAATCCAAGCGAAACACATGATTTAGCCTCAAATCAATGCGAAGTAGAAGGCTTAGCTTCGAATAAATGCGAAGCAAATTGTTTAGCTTCAAATACTTGTGATACACTTGATTTAGCTTCAACAGCATGCGATGCAAACGAGTTAGCATCAAATCCATGTGAAACACATGATTTAGCATCTAATCAATGCGAAGTAGAAGGCTGATCTTCGAATCCATGCGAAGCAAATTGTTTAGCTTCAAATACTTGTGATACACTTGATTTAGCTTCAACAGCATGCGAAATAAACGAGTTAGCTTCAAAATCATGCGAAACACATGATTTAGCTTCAAATCAATGCGGAGTAGGTGGCTTATCTTCGATTCCATGCGATACAAATGGTTTAGCTTCAAATAATTGTGATATACATGATTTAGCTTCAACAGCATGCGAAACAAACGAGTTAGATTCAAATTCATGCGAAACACATGATTTAGCTTCAAATCAATACGAAGAAGAAGGGTTATCTTCGAATCCATGCGAAACGAATAGTTTAGCTTCAAATACTTGTGATATTCATGATTCAGCTTCAACTGCATGCGAAACAAACGAGTTAGCTTCAAATCCATGCGAAACTCATGATTTAGCTTCAAATCAATGCGAATTAGAAGGGTTTTCTTCGAATCCATGCGAAACATATGATATAGCTACAAATACTTGTGATATACATGATTCAGCTTCAACAGCATGCGAAACAAACGAGCTAGCTTCAAGTCCAAGCGAATAACATGATTTATCATCAAGTCAACGCGAAGTTGACGGCTTAGCTTCAAATACATGAGAAACGAATGATTTAGCTTCACATACTTGAGAATATAAGTGATATAGCTTCAAATGCAGGTGAAACAAACGAGTTAGCTTCAAACCCATGCGAAACACATGATTTAGCATCTAATCAATGCGAAGTCGAAGGCTGATCTTCGAATCCATGCGAAGCAAATTGTTTAGCTTCAAATACTTGTGATACACTTGATTTAGCTTCAACAGCATGCGAAATAAACGAGTTAGCTTCAAAACCATGCGAAACACATGATTTAGCTTCAAATCAATGCGGAGTAGGTGGCTTATCTTCGATTCCATGCGATACAAATGGTTTAGCTTCAAATAATTCTGATATACATGATTTAGCTTCAACATCATGCGAAACAAACGAGTTAGTTTCAAACCCATGCTAAACACATGATTTAGCATCTAATCAATGCGAAGTAGAAGGCTAATCTTCGAATCCATGCGAAACCAATGATATAGCTTCAAATACTTGTGATATACATGATTTAGTTTCAACAGCATGCGAAACAAACGAGTTAGCTTCAAATCCATGCGAAACACATGATTTAGCTTCAAATCAATGCGAAGTAGAAGGGTTATCTTCGAATCCATGCGAAACACATGATTTAGCTTCAAATCAATGCGAAGTAGGAGGCTTATCTACGAATCCATGCGAAACAAATGGATTAGATTCATATACTTGTGATATACATGATTTAGCTTCAACAGCATGCGAAATAAACGAGTTAGATTCAAATCCATGTGAAACACATGATCTAGCTTCAAATCAATGCGAAGAAGAAGGGTTATCTCCGAATCCATGCGAAACGAATAGTTTAGCTTCAGTTACTTGTGATATACATGATTCAGCTTCAACTGCATGCGAAACAAACGAGTTAGCTTCAAATCCATGCGAAACACATGATTTAGCTTCAAATCAATGCGAATTAGAAGGGTTATCTTCGAATCCATGCGAAACATATGATACAGCTTCAAATACTTGTGATATACATGATTTAGCTTCAACAGCATGCGAAGCAAACGAGTTAACTTCAAATCCATGCGAAACACATGATTTAGATTATAATCAATGCGAAGTAGAAGGCTTATCTTCGAATAAATGCGAAACAAATGATATAGCTTCAAATACTTGTGATATACATGATTTAGTTCCAACAGCATGCAAAACAAACGAGTTAGATTCAAATCCATACGAAACACATGATTTATCTTCAAATCAATGCGAAGTAGAAGGCTTATCTTCGAAACCATGCGAAACAAATGGATTAGCTTCATATACTTGTGATATACATGATTTAGCTTCAACAGCATGCGAAATAAACGAGTTAGCTTCAAACCCATGCGAAACACATGATTTAGCATCTAATCAATGCGAAGCAGAAGGCTAATCTTCGAATCCATGCGAAACAAATGATATAGCTTCAAATACTTGTGATATACATGATTTAGTTTCAACAGCATGCGAAACAAACGAGTTAGCTTCGAATCCATGCGAAACACATGATTTAGCTTCAAATCAATGCGAATTAGAAGGGTTATCTTCGAATCCATGCGAAACATATGATATAGCTTCAAATACTTGTGATATACATGATTTAGCTTCAACAGCATGCGAAACAAACGAGTTAGCTTCAAATCCATGCGAAACACATTATTTAGCATCTAATCAATGCGAAGTAGAAGGTTGATCTTCGAATCCACGCGAAACACATGATTTATCTTCAAATTAATGCTATGTAGAAAGCTTAGCTTCAAATCCATGGGAATCAAATGGTTTAGCTTCAAATACTTGTGATATACATGATTTAGTTCCAACAACATGCGAAGCAAACGAGTTAGATTCAAATCCATGCGAAACAAATGACTTAGCATCAAATCAATGCGAAGTAGAAGGCTGACCTTCGAATCCATGCGAAGCAAATGGTTTAGCTTCAAATACTTGTGATATAAATGATTTAGTTTCAACAGCATGCGAAACAAACGAGATAGCTTCGAATCCATGCGAAATAAATGGTTTAACTTCAAATACTTGTGATATACATGATTTAGCTTCAACAGCATGCGAAGCAAATGAGTTATCTTCAAATCCAAACGAAACACATGATTTATCTTCAAATCAATGCTAAGTAGAAAGCTTAGCTTCAAATCCATGGGAATAAAATGGTTTAGCTTCAAATACTTGTGATACACTTGATTTAGCTTCAACTGCATGCGAAACAAACGAGTTAGCTTCAAATCCATGCGAAACAAATGACTTAGCATCAAATCAATACGAAGTAGGAGGCTTATCTTCGAATCCATGCGAAGCAAATTGTTTAGCTTCAAATACTTGTGATACACTTGATTCAGCTTCAACAGCATGCGAAACAAACGAGTTAGATTCAAATCCATGCAAAACACATGATTTAGCTTCAAATCAATGCGAAATAGATGGATTATCTTCGAATCCATGCGAAACAAATGGTTTAACTTCAAATACTTGTGATATACATGATTTAGCTTCAACAGCATGCGAAGCAAATGAGTTATCTTCAAATCCAAACGAAACACATGATTTATCTTCAAATCAATGCTAAGTAGAAAGCTTAGCTTCAAATCCATGGGAATAAAATGGTTTAGCTTCAAATACTTGTGATATACATGATTTAGCTTCAACTAATAGCGAAAAAACGAATCAGCTTCAAATCCAAGCGAAACACATGATTTAGCCTCAAATCAATGCGAAGTAGAAGGCTTAGCTTCGAATAAATGCGAAGCAAATTGTTTAGCTTCAAATACTTGTGATACACTTGATTTAGCTTCAACAGCATGCGATGCAAACGAGTTAGCATCAAATCCATGTGAAACACATGATTTAGCATCTAATCAATGCGAAGTAGAAGGCTGATCTTCGAATCCATGCGAAGCAAATTGTTTAGCTTCAAATACTTGTGATACACTTGATTTAGCTTCAACAGCATGCGAAATAAACGAGTTAGCTTCAAAATCATGCGAAACACATGATTTAGCTTCAAATCAATGCGGAGTAGGTGGCTTATCTTCGATTCCATGCGATACAAATGGTTTAGCTTCAAATAATTGTGATATACATGATTTAGCTTCAACAGCATGCGAAACAAACGAGTTAGATTCAAATTCATGCGAAACACATGATTTAGCTTCAAATCAATACGAAGAAGAAGGGTTATCTTCGAATCCATGCGAAACGAATAGTTTAGCTTCAAATACTTGTGATATTCATGATTCAGCTTCAACTGCATGCGAAACAAACGAGTTAGCTTCAAATCCATGCGAAACTCATGATTTAGCTTCAAATCAATGCGAATTAGAAGGGTTATCTTCGAATCCATGCGAAACATATGATATAGCTACAAATACTTGTGATATACATGATTCAGCTTCAACAGCATGCGAAACAAACGAGCTAGCTTCAAGTCCAAGCGAATAACATGATTTATCATCAAGTCAACGCGAAGTTGACGGCTTAGCTTCAAATACATGAGAAACGAATGATTTAGCTTCACATACTTGAGAATATAAGTGATATAGCTTCAAATGCAGGTGAAACAAACGAGTTAGCTTCAAACCCATGCGAAACACATGATTTAGCATCTAATCAATGCGAAGTCGAAGGCTGATCTTCGAATCCATGCGAAGCAAATTGTTTAGCTTCAAATACTTGTGATACACTTGATTTAGCTTCAACAGCATGCGAAATAAACGAGTTAGCTTCAAAACCATGCGAAACACATGATTTAGCTTCAAATCAATGCGGAGTAGGTGGCTTATCTTCGATTCCATGCGATACAAATGGTTTAGCTTCAAATAATTCTGATATACATGATTTAGCTTCAACATCATGCGAAACAAACGAGTTAGTTTCAAACCCATGCTAAACACATGATTTAGCATCTAATCAATGCGAAGTAGAAGGCTAATCTTCGAATCCATGCGAAACCAATGATATAGCTTCAAATACTTGTGATATACATGATTTAGTTTCAACAGCATGCGAAACAAACGAGTTAGCTTCAAATCCATGCGAAACACATGATTTAGCTTCAAATCAATGCGAAGTAGAAGGGTTATCTTCGAATCCATGCGAAACACATGAGTTAGCTCCAAATCAATGCGAAGTGCAAGGCTTATCTTCGAATCCATGCGAAGCAAATGGTTTAGCTTCAAATACTTGTGATATAAATGATTTAGTTTCAACAGCATGCGAAACAAACGAGTTAGCTTCAAATCCATGCGAAACATATGATTTAGATTAAAATCAATGCGAAGTAGAAGGCTTATCTTCGAATAAATGCGAAACAAATGATATAGCTTCAAATACTTGTGATATACATGATTTAGTTCCAACAGCATGCGAAACAAACGAGTTAGCTTCAAATCCATGCGAAACACATGATTTATCTACAAATCAATGCGAAGTAGAAGGCTTATCTTCGAAACCATGCGAAACAAATGGATTAGCTTCATATACTTGTGATATACATGATTTAGCTTCAACAGCATGCGAAATAAACGAGTTAGATTCAAACCCATGCGAAACACATGATTTAGCTTCAAATCTATGCGGAGTAGGTGGCTTATCTTCGATTCCATGCGATACAAATGGTTTAGCTTCAAATAATTGTGATATACATGATTTAGCTTCAACAGCATGCGAAACAAACGAGTTAGATTCAAATCCATGCGAAACACATGATTTAGCTTCAAATCAATGCGAAGAAGAAGGGTTATCTTCGAATCCATGCGAAACGAATAGTTTAGCTTCAAATACTTGTGATATTCATGATTCAGCTTCAACTGCATGCGAAACAAACGAGTTAGCTTCAAATCCATGCAAAACACATGATTTAGCTTCAAATCAATGCGAATTAGAAAGGTTATCTTCGAATCCATGCGAAACATATGATATAGCTACAAATACTTGTGATATACATGATTCAGCTTCAACAGCATGCGAAACAAACGAGTTAGCTTCAAATCCATGCGAAACACATGATTTATCTTCAAATCAATGCTAAGTAGAAAGCTTAGCTTCAAATCCATGGGAATAAAATGGTTTAGCTTCAAATACTTGTGATATACACGATTCAGCTTCAACTGCATGCGAAAAAAAACAAGTTAGCTTCAAATCCATGCGAAACACATGATTTAGCTTCAAATCAATGCGAATTAGAAGGTTGATCTTCGAATCCACGCGAAACAAATGGTTTAGCTTCAAATATTAGTGATACACTTGATTTAGCTTCAACAGCATGCGAAGCAAACGAGTTAGCTTCAAATCCATGCGAACACATGATTTAGCTTCAAATCAATGCGAAGTAGGAGGCTTATCTACGAATCCATGCGAAACAAATGGATTAGATTCATATACTTGTGATATACATGATTTAGCTTCAACAGCATGCGAAATAAACGAGTTAGATTCAAATCCATGTGAAACACATGATCTAGCTTCAAATCAATGCGAAGAAGAAGGGTTATCTCCGAATCCATGCGAAACGAATAGTTTAGCTTCAATTACTTGTGATATACATGATTCAGCTTCAACTGCATGCGAAACAAACGAGTTAGCTTCAAATCCATGCGAAACACATGATTTAGATTAAAATCAATGCGAAGTAGAAGGCTTATCTTCGAATAAATGCGAAACAAATGATATAGCTTCAAATACTTGTGATATACATGATTTAGTTTCAACAGCATGCGAAACAAACGAGTTAGCTTCGAATCCATGCGAAACACATGATTTAGCTTCAAATCAATGCGAATTAGAAGGGTTATCTTCGAATCCATGCGAAACATATGATATAGCTTCAAATACTTGTGATATACATGATTTAGCTTCAACAGCATGCGAAACAAACGAGTTAGCTTCAAATCCATGCGAAACACATTATTTAGCATCTAATCAATGCGAAGTAGAAGGTTGATCTTCGAATCCACGCGAAACACATGATTTATCTTCAAATTAATGCTATGTAGAAAGCTTAGCTTCAAATCCATGGGAATCAAATGGTTTAGCTTCAAATACTTGTGATATACATGATTTAGTTCCAACAACATGCGAAGCAAACGAGTTAGATTCAAATCCATGCGAAACAAATGACTTAGCATCAAATCAATGCGAAGTAGAAGGCTGACCTTCGAATCCATGCGAAGCAAATGGTTTAGCTTCAAATACTTGTGATATAAATGATTTAGTTTCAACAGCATGCGAAACAAACGAGATAGCTTCGAATCCATGCGAAATAAATGGTTTAACTTCAAATACTTGTGATATACATGATTTAGCTTCAACAGCATGCGAAGCAAATGAGTTATATTCAAATCCAAACGAAACACATGATTTATCTTCAAATCAATGCTAAGTAGAAAGCTTAGCTTCAAATCCATGGGAATAAAATGGTTTAGCTTCAAATACTTGTGATACACTTGATTTAGCTTCAACTGCATGCGAAACAAACGAGTTAGCTTCAAATCCATGCGAAACAAATGACTTAGCATCAAATCAATACGAAGTAGGAGGCTTATCTTCGAATCCATGCGAAGCAAATTGTTTAGCTTCAAATACTTGTGATACACTTGATTCAGCTTCAACAGCATGCGAAACAAACGAGTTAGATTCAAATCCATGCAAAACACATGATTTAGCTTCAAATCAATGCGAAATAGATGGATTATCTTCGAATCCATGCGAAACAAATGGTTTAACTTCAAATACTTGTGATATACATGATTTAGCTTCAACAGCATGCGAAGCAAATGAGTTATCTTCAAATCCAAACGAAACACATGATTTATCTTCAAATCAATGCTAAGTAGAAAGCTTAGCTTCAAATCCATGGGAATAAAATGGTTTAGCTTCAAATACTTGTGATATACATGATTTAGCTTCAACTAATAGCGAAAAAACGAATCAGCTTCAAATCCAAGCGAAACACATGATTTAGCCTCAAATCAATGCGAAGTAGAAGGCTTAGCTTCGAATAAATGCGAAGCAAATTGTTTAGCTTCAAATACTTGTGATACACTTGATTTAGCTTCAACAGCATGCGATGCAAACGAGTTAGCATCAAATCCATGTGAAACACATGATTTAGCATCTAATCAATGCGAAGTAGAAGGCTGATCTTCGAATCCATGCGAAGCAAATTGTTTAGCTTCAAATACTTGTGATACACTTGATTTAGCTTCAACAGCATGCGAAATAAACGAGTTAGCTTCAAAATCATGCGAAACACATGATTTAGCTTCAAATCAATGCGGAGTAGGTGGCTTATCTTCGATTCCATGCGATACAAATGGTTTAGCTTCAAATAATTGTGATATACATGATTTAGCTTCAACAGCATGCGAAACAAACGAGTTAGATTCAAATCCATGCGAAACACATGATTTAGCTTCAAATCAATACGAAGAAGAAGGGTTATCTTCGAATCCATGCGAAACGAATAGTTTAGCTTCAAATACTTGTGATATTCATGATTCAGCTTCAACTGCATGCGAAACAAACGAGTTAGCTTCAAATCCATGCGAAACTCATGATTTAGCTTCAAATCAATGCGAATTAGAAGGGTTATCTTCGAATCCATGCGAAACATATGATATAGCTACAAATACTTGTGATATACATGATTCAGCTTCAACAGCATGCGAAACAAACGAGCTAGCTTCAAGTCCAAGCGAATAACATGATTTATCATCAAGTCAACGCGAAGTTGACGGCTTAGCTTCAAATACATGCGAAACGAATGATTTAGCTTCACATACTTGAGAATATAAGTGATATAGCTTCAAATGCAGGTGAAACAAACGAGTTAGCTTCAAACCCATGCGAAACACATGATTTAGCATCTAATCAATGCGAAGTAGAAGGCTGACCTTCGAATCCATGCGAAGCAAATTGTTTAGCTTCAAATACTTGTGATACACTTGATTTAGCTTCAACAGCATGCGAAATAAACGAGTTAGCTTCAAAACCATGCGAAACACATGATTTAGCTTCAAATCAATGCGGAGTAGGTGGCTTATCTTCGATTCCATGCGATACAAATGGTTTAGCTTCAAATAATTCTGATATACATGATTTAGCTTCAACATCATGCGCAACAAACGAGTTAGTTTCAAACCCATGCTAAACACATGATTTAGCATCTAATCAATGCGAAGTAGAAGGCTAATCTTCGAATCCATGCGAAACCTATGATATAGCTTCAAATACTTGTGATATACATGATTTAGTTTCAACAGCATGCGAAACAAACGAGTTAGCTTCAAATCCATGCGAAACACATGATTTAGCTTCAAATCAATGCGAAGTAGAAGGGTTATCTTCGAATCCATGCGAAACAAATGGTTTAGCTGCAAATATTTGTGATATACATGATTTAGCTTCAACTGCATGCGAAACAAACGAGTTAACTTCAAATCCATGCGAAACACATGAGTTCGCTCCAAATCAATGCGAAGTGCAAGGCTTATCTTCAAATCCATGCGAAGCAAATGGTTTAGCTTCAAATACTTGTGATATAAATGATTTAGTTTCAACAGCATGCGAAACAAACGAGTTAGCTTCAAATCCATGCGAAACATATGATTTAGATTAAAATCAATGCGAAGTAGAAGGCTTATCTTCGAATAAATGCGAAACAAATGATATAGCTTCAAATACTTGTGATATACATGATTTAGTTCCAACAGCATGCGAAACAAACGAGTTAGCTTCAAATCCATGCGAAACACATGATTTATCTACAAATCAATGCGAAGTAGAAGGCTTATCTTCGAAACCATGCGAAACAAATGGATTAGCTTCATATACTTGTGATATACATGATTTAGCTTCAACAGCATGCGAAATAAACGAGTTAGATTCAAACCCATGCGAAACACATGATTTAGCTTCAAATCTATGCGGAGTAGGTGGCTTATCTTCGATTCCATGCGATACAAATGGTTTAGCTTCAAATAATTGTGATATACATGATTTAGCTTCAACAGCATGCGAAACAAACGAGTTAGATTCAAATCCATGCGAAACACATGATTTAGCTTCAAATCAATGCGAAGAAGAAGGGTTATCTTCGAATCCATGCGAAACGAATAGTTTAGCTTCAAATACTTGTGATATTCATGATTCAGCTTCAACTGCATGCGAAACAAACGAGTTAGCTTCAAATCCATGCGAAACACATGATTTAGCTTCAAATCAATGCGAATTAGAAAGGTTATCTTCGAATCCATGCGAAACATATGATATAGCTACAAATACTTGTGATATACATGATTCAGCTTCAACAGCATGCGAAACAAACGAGTTAGCTTCAAATCCATGCGAAACACATGATTTATCTTCAAATCAATGCTAAGTAGAAAGCTTAGCTTCAAATCCATGGGAATAAAATGGTTTAGCTTCAAATACTTGTGATATACACGATTCAGCTTCAACTGCATGCGAAAAAAAACAAGTTAGCTTCAAATCCATGCGAAACACATGATTTAGCTTCAAATCAATGCGAATTAGAAGGTTGATCTTCGAATCCACGCGAAACAAATGGTTTAGCTTCAAATATTAGTGATACACTTGATTTAGCTTCAACAGCATGCGAAGCAAACGAGTTAGCTTCAAATCCATGCGAACACATGATTTAGCTTCAAATCAATGCGAAGTAGGAGGCTTATCTACGAATCCATGCGAAACAAATGGATTAGATTCATATACTTGTGATATACATGATTTAGCTTCAACAGCATGCGAAATAAACGAGTTAGATTCAAATCCATGTGAAACACATGATCTAGCTTCAAATCAATGCGAAGAAGAAGGGTTATCTCCGAATCCATGCGAAACGAATAGTTTAGCTTCAATTACTTGTGATATACATGATTCAGCTTCAACTGCATGCGAAACAAACGAGTTAGCTTCAAATCCATGCGAAACACATGATTTAGATTAAAATCAATGCGAAGTAGAAGGCTTATCTTCGAATAAATGCGAAACAAATGATATAGCTTCAAATACTTGTGATATACATGATTTAGTTTCAACAGCATGCGAAACAAACGAGTTAGCTTCGAATCCATGCGAAACACATGATTTAGCTTCAAATCAATGCGAATTAGAAGGGTTATCTTCGAATCCATGCGAAACATATGATATAGCTTCAAATACTTGTGATATACATGATTTAGCTTCAACAGCATGCGAAACAAACGAGTTAGCTTCAAATCCATGCGAAACACATTATTTAGCATCTAATCAATGCGAAGTAGAAGGTTGATCTTCGAATCCACGCGAAACACATGATTTATCTTCAAATTAATGCTATGTAGAAAGCTTAGCTTCAAATCCATGGGAATCAAATGGTTTAGCTTCAAATACTTGTGATATACATGATTTAGTTCCAACAACATGCGAAGCAAACGAGTTAGATTCAAATCCATGCGAAACAAATGACTTAGCATCAAATCAATGCGAAGTAGAAGGCTGACCTTCGAATCCATGCGAAGCAAATGGTTTAGCTTCAAATACTTGTGATATAAATGATTTAGTTTCAACAGCATGCGAAACAAACGAGATAGCTTCGAATCCATGCGAAATAAATGGTTTAACTTCAAATACTTGTGATATACATGATTTAGCTTCAACAGCATGCGAAGCAAATGAGTTATATTCAAATCCAAACGAAACACATGATTTATCTTCAAATCAATGCTAAGTAGAAAGCTTAGCTTCAAATCCATGGGAATAAAATGGTTTAGCTTCAAATACTTGTGATACACTTGATTTAGCTTCAACTGCATGCGAAACAAACGAGTTAGCTTCAAATCCATGCGAAACAAATGACTTAGCATCAAATCAATACGAAGTAGGAGGCTTATCTTCGAATCCATGCGAAGCAAATTGTTTAGCTTCAAATACTTGTGATACACTTGATTCAGCTTCAACAGCATGCGAAACAAACGAGTTAGATTCAAATCCATGCAAAACACATGATTTAGCTTCAAATCAATGCGAAATAGATGGATTATCTTCGAATCCATGCGAAACAAATGGTTTAACTTCAAATACTTGTGATATACATGATTTAGCTTCAACAGCATGCGAAGCAAATGAGTTATCTTCAAATCCAAACGAAACACATGATTTATCTTCAAATCAATGCTAAGTAGAAAGCTTAGCTTCAAATCCATGGGAATAAAATGGTTTAGCTTCAAATACTTGTGATATACATGATTTAGCTTCAACTAATAGCGAAAAAACGAATCAGCTTCAAATCCAAGCGAAACACATGATTTAGCCTCAAATCAATGCGAAGTAGAAGGCTTAGCTTCGAATAAATGCGAAGCAAATTGTTTAGCTTCAAATACTTGTGATACACTTGATTTAGCTTCAACAGCATGCGATGCAAACGAGTTAGCATCAAATCCATGTGAAACACATGATTTAGCATCTAATCAATGCGAAGTAGAAGGCTGATCTTCGAATCCATGCGAAGCAAATTGTTTAGCTTCAAATACTTGTGATACACTTGATTTAGCTTCAACAGCATGCGAAATAAACGAGTTAGCTTCAAAATCATGCGAAACACATGATTTAGCTTCAAATCAATGCGGAGTAGGTGGCTTATCTTCGATTCCATGCGATACAAATGGTTTAGCTTCAAATAATTGTGATATACATGATTTAGCTTCAACAGCATGCGAAACAAACGAGTTAGATTCAAATCCATGCGAAACACATGATTTAGCTTCAAATCAATACGAAGAAGAAGGGTTATCTTCGAATCCATGCGAAACGAATAGTTTAGCTTCAAATACTTGTGATATTCATGATTCAGCTTCAACTGCATGCGAAACAAACGAGTTAGCTTCAAATCCATGCGAAACTCATGATTTAGCTTCAAATCAATGCGAATTAGAAGGGTTATCTTCGAATCCATGCGAAACATATGATATAGCTACAAATACTTGTGATATACATGATTCAGCTTCAACAGCATGCGAAACAAACGAGCTAGCTTCAAGTCCAAGCGAATAACATGATTTATCATCAAGTCAACGCGAAGTTGACGGCTTAGCTTCAAATACATGCGAAACGAATGATTTAGCTTCACATACTTGAGAATATAAGTGATATAGCTTCAAATGCAGGTGAAACAAACGAGTTAGCTTCAAACCCATGCGAAACACATGATTTAGCATCTAATCAATGCGAAGTAGAAGGCTGATCTTCGAATCCATGCGAAGCAAATTGTTTAGCTTCAAATACTTGTGATACACTTGATTTAGCTTCAACAGCATGCGAAATAAACGAGTTAGCTTCAAAACCATGCGAAACACATGATTTAGCTTCAAATCAATGCGGAGTAGGTGGCTTATCTTCGATTCCATGCGATACAAATGGTTTAGCTTCAAATAATTCTGATATACATGATTTAGCTTCAACATCATGCGCAACAAACGAGTTAGTTTCAAACCCATGCTAAACACATGATTTAGCATCTAATCAATGCGAAGTAGAAGGCTAATCTTCGAATCCATGCGAAACCTATGATATAGCTTCAAATACTTGTGATATACATGATTTAGTTTCAACAGCATGCGAAACAAACGAGTTAGCTTCAAATCCATGCGAAACACATGATTTAGCTTCAAATCAATGCGAAGTAGAAGGGTTATCTTCGAATCCATGCGAAACAAATGGTTTAGCTGCAAATATTTGTGATATACATGATTTAGCTTCAACTGCATGCGAAACAAACGAGTTAACTTCAAATCCATGCGAAACACATGAGTTCGCTCCAAATCAATGCGAAGTGCAAGGCTTATCTTCAAATCCATGCGAAGCAAATGGTTTAGCTTCAAATACTTGTGATATAAATGATTTAGTTTCAACAGCATGCGAAACAAACGAGTTAGCTTCAAATCCATGCGAAACATATGATTTAGATTAAAATCAATGCGAAGTAGAAGGCTTATCTTCGAATAAATGCGAAACAAATGATATAGCTTCAAATACTTGTGATATACATGATTTAGTTCCAACAGCATGCGAAACAAACGAGTTAGCTTCAAATCCATGCGAAACACATGATTTATCTACAAATCAATGCGAAGTAGAAGGCTTATCTTCGAAACCATGCGAAACAAATGGATTAGCTTCATATACTTGTGATATACATGATTTAGCTTCAACAGCATGCGAAATAAACGAGTTAGATTCAAACCCATGCGAAACACATGATTTAGCTTCAAATCTATGCGGAGTAGGTGGCTTATCTTCGATTCCATGCGATACAAATGGTTTAGCTTCAAATAATTGTGATATACATGATTTAGCTTCAACAGCATGCGAAACAAACGAGTTAGATTCAAATCCATGCGAAACACATGATTTAGCTTCAAATCAATGCGAAGAAGAAGGGTTATCTTCGAATCCATGCGAAACGAATAGTTTAGCTTCAAATACTTGTGATATTCATGATTCAGCTTCAACTGCATGCGAAACAAACGAGTTAGCTTCAAATCCATGCGAAACACATGATTTAGCTTCAAATCAATGCGAATTAGAAAGGTTATCTTCGAATCCATGCGAAACATATGATATAGCTACAAATACTTGTGATATACATGATTCAGCTTCAACAGCATGCGAAACAAACGAGTTAGCTTCAAATCCATGCGAAACACATGATTTAGCCTCAAATCAATGCGAAGTAGAAGGCTTAGCTTCTAATTAATGCGAAACAAATGGTTTAGCTTCAAATACTTGTGATATACATGATTCAGCTTCAACTGCATGCGAAACAAACTAGTTAGCTTCAAATCCATGCGAAACACATGATATAGCTTCAAATCAATACGAAGTAGGAGGCTTATCTTCGAATCCATGCGAAGCAAATTGTTTAGCTTCAAATACTTGTGATATTCATGATTCAGCTTCAACTGCATGCGAAACAAACGAGTTAGCTTCAAATCCATGCGAAACTCATGATTTAGCTTCAAATCAATGCGCATTAGAAGGGTTATCTTCGAATCCATGCGAAACATATGATATAGCTACAAATACTTGTGATATACATGATTCAGCTTCAACAGCATGCGAAACAAACGAGTTAGCTTCAAGTCCAAGCGAATAACATGATTTATCATCAAGTCAACGCGAAATTGACGGCTTAGCTTCAAATACATGCGAAACGAATGATTTAGCTTCACATACTTGAGAATATAAGTGATATAGCTTCAAATGCAGGTGAAACAAACGAGTTAGCTTCAAACCCATGCGAAACACATGATTTAGCATCTAATCAATGCGAAGTAGAAGGCTGATCTTCGAATCCATGCGAAGCAAATTGTTTAGCTTCAAATACTTGTGATACACTTGATTTAGCTTCAACAGCATGCAAAATAAACGAGTTAGCTTCAAAACCATGCGAAACACATGATTTAGTTTCAAATCAATGCGGAGTAGGTGGCTTATCTTCGATTCCATGCGATACAAATGGTTTAGCTTCAAATAATTGTGATATACATGATTTAGCTTCAACAGCATGCGAAACAAACGAGTTAGATTCAAATCCATGCGAAACACATGATTTAGCTTCAAATCAATACGAAGAAGAAGGGTTATCTTCGAATCCATGCGAAACGAATAGTTTAGCTTCAAATGCTTGTGATATTCATGATTCAGCTTCAACTGCATGCGAAACAAACGAGTTAGCTTCAAATCCATGCCAAACTCATGATTTAGCTTCAAATCAATGCGCATTAGAAGGGTTATCTTCGAATCCATGCGAAACATATGATATAGCTACAAATACTTGTGATATACATGATTCAGCTTCAACAGCATGCGAAACAAACGAGTTAGCTTCAAATTCATGCGAGACACATGATTTAGCCTCAAATCAATGCGAAGTAGAAGGCTTAGCTTCTAATTAATGCGAAACAAATGGTTTAGCTTCAAATACTTGTGATATACATGATTCAGCTTCAACTGCATGCGAAACAAACGAGTTAGCTTCAAATCCATGCGAAACACATGATTCAGATTAAAATCAATGCGAAGTAGAAGGCTTATCTTCGAATAAATGCGAAACAAATGGTTTAGCTTCAAATACTAGTGATACACTTGATTTAGCTTCAACAGCATGCGAAGCAAACGAGTTAGATTCAAATCCATGCGAAACACATGATCTAGCTTCAAATCAATGCGAAGTGGAAGGCTTATCTTCGAATCCATTTGAAACGTATAGTTTAGCTTCAAATACTTTTGATATACATGATTCAGCTTCAACTGCATGCTAAACAAACGAGAAAGCTTCAAATCCATGCGAAACACATGAATTAGCATCACGACAACGCGAATTTGATGGCTTAGCTTCAAATCCATGCAAAACGAATGATTTAGCTTCACATACTTGAAAATATAAGTGATATGGCTTCAAATGCAGGCGAAACAAACGAGTTAGCTTCAAACCCATGCGAAACACATGATTTAGCATCTAATCAATGCGAAGTAGAAGGCTGACCATCGAATCCATGCGAAGCAAATGGTTTAGCTTCAAATACTTGTGATATACATGATTTAGCTTCAACAGAATGCGAAACAAACGAGTTAGCTTCAAATCCATGCGAAACGCATGATTTACCATCTAATAAATGCGAAGTAGAAGGCTGATCTTCGAATCCATGCGAAGCAAATGGTTTGGCTTCAAATAGTTGTGATACACTTGATTTAGCTTCAACAGCATGCGAAACAAACGAGTTAGCTTCAAATCCTTGCGAAACACATGATTTAGTATCAAGTCAACGCGAAGTTGATGGCTTAGCTTCAAATCCATGCGAAACGAATGATTTAGCTTCACATACTTGTGAATATAAGTGATATAGCTTCAAATGCAGGCGAAACAAACGAGTTAGTTTCAAACCCATGCTAAACACATAATTTAGCATCTAATCAATGCGAAGTAGAAGGCTAATCTTCGAATCCATGCGAAACAAATGGTTTAGCTGCAAATACTTGTGATATACATGATTTAGTTTCAACAGCATGCGAAACAAACGAGTTAGCTTCAAATCCATGCGAAACACATGATTTAGCTTCAAATCAATGCGAAGTAGAAGGGTTATCTTCGAATCCATGCGAAACAAATGGTTTAGCTGCAAATATTTGTGATATACATGATTTAGCTTCAACTGCATGCGAAACAAACGAGTTAACTTCAAATCCATGCGAAACACATGAGTTAGCTTCAAATCAATACGAAGAAGAAGGGTTATCTTCGAATCCATGCGAAACATATGATATAGCTACAAATACTTGTGATATACATGATTCAGCTTCAACAGCATGCGAAACAAACGAGTTAGCTTCAAGTCCAAGCGAATAACATGATTTATCATCAAGTCAACGCGAAATTGACGGCTTAGCTTCAAATACATGCGAAACGAATGATTTAGCTTCACATACTTGAGAATATAAGTGATATAGCTTCAAATGCAGGTGAAAAAAACGAGTTAGCTTCAAACCCATGCGAAACACATGATTTAGCATCTAATCAATGCGAAGTAGAAGGCTGATCTTCGAATCCATGCGAAGCAAATTGTTTAGCTTCAAATACTTGTGATACACTTGATTTAGCTTCAACAGCATGCAAAATAAACGAGTTAGCTTCAAAACCATGCGAAACACATGATTTAGTTTCAAATCAATGCGGAGTAGGTGGCTTATCTTCGATTCCATGCGATACAAATGGTTTAGCTTCAAATAATTGTGATATACATGATTTAGCTTCAACAGCATGCGAAACAAACGAGTTAGATTCAAATCCATGCGAAACACATGATTTAGCTTCAAATCAATACGAAGAAGAAGGGTTATCTTCGAATCCATGCGAAACGAATAGTTTAGCTTCAAATACTTGTGATATTCATGATTCAGCTTCAACTGCATGCGAAACAAACGAGTTAGCTTCAAATCCATGCGAAACTCATGATTTAGCTTCAAATCAATGCGCATTAGAAGGGTTATCTTCGAATCCATGCGAAACATATGATATAGCTACAAATACTTGTGATATACATGATTCAGCTTCAACAGCATGCGAAACAAACGAGTTAGCTTCAAATTCATGCGAAACACATGATTTAGCCTCAAATCAATGCGAAGTAGAAGGCTTAGCTTCTAATTAATGCGATACAAATGGTTTAGCTTCAAGTACTTGTGATATACATGATTCAGCTTCAACTGCATGCAAAACAAACGAGTTAGCTTCAAATCCATGCGAAACATATGATTTAGATTAAAATCAATGCGAAGTAGAAGGCTTATCTTCGAATAAATGCGAAACAAATGATATAGCTTCAAATACTTGTGATATACATGATTTAGTTCCAACAGCATGCGAAACAAACGAGTTAGCTTCAAATTCATGCGAAACACATGATTTATCTTCAAATCAATGCGAAGTAGAAGGCTTATCTTCGAAACCATGCGAAACAAATGGATTAGCTTCATATACTTGTGATATACATGATTTAGCTTCAACAGCATGCGAAATAAACGAGTTAGATTCAAACCCATGCGAAACACATGATTTAGCTTCAAATCTATGCGGAGTAGGTGGCTTATCTTCGATTCCATGCGATACAAATGGTTTAGCTTCAAATAATTGTGATATACATGATTTAGCTTCAACAGCATGCGAAACAAACGAGTTAGATTCAAATCCATGCGAAACACATGATTTAGCTTCAAATCAATGCGAAGAATAAGGGTTATCTTCGAATCCATGCGAAACGAATAGTTTAGCTTCAAATACTTGTGATATTCATGATTCAGCTTCAACTGCATGCGAAACAAACGAGTTAGCTTCAAATCCATGCGAAACTCATGATTTAGCTTCAAATCAATGCGAATTAGAAGGGTTATCTTCGAATCCATGCGAAACATATGATATAGCTACAAATACTTGTGATATACATGATTCAGCTTCAACAGCATGCGAAACAAACGAGTTAGCTTCAAATTCATGCGAAACACATGATTTAGCCTCAAATCAATGCGAAGTAGAAGGCGTAGCTTCTAATTAATGCGAAACAAATGGTTTAGCTTCAAGTACTTGTGATATACATGATTCAGCTTCAACTGCATGCAAAACAAACGAGTTAGCTTCAAATCCATGCGAAACATATGATTTAGATTAAAATCAATGCGAAGTAGAAGGCTTATCTTCGAATAAATGCGAAACAAATGATATAGCTTCAAATACTTGTGATATACATGATTTAGTTCCAACAGCATGCGAAACAAACGAGTTAACTTCAAATCCATGCGAAACACATGAGTTAGCTTCAAATCAATGCGAGGTAGGAGGCTTATCTTCGTTATCCATGCGAAAGAAATGGTTTAGCTTCAAATACTTGTGATATACATGATTTAGCTTCAACAGCATGCGAAACAAACGTGCTAGCTTCAAGTCCAAGCGAATAACATGATTTATCATCAAGTCAACGCGAAGTTGACGGCTTAGCTTCAAATACATGCGAAACGAATGATTTAGCTTCACATACTTGAGAATATAAGTGATATAGCTTCAAATGCAGGTGAAACAAACGAGTTAGCTTCAAACCCATGCGAAACACATGATTTAGCATCTAATCAATGCGAAGTAGAAGGCTGATCTTCGAATCCATTCGAAGCAAATTGTTTAGCTTCAAATACTTGTGATACACTTGATTTAGCTTCAACAGCATGCGAAATAAACGAGTTAGCTTCAAAACCATGCGAAACACATGATTTAGCTTCAAATCTATGCGGAGTAGGTGGCTTATCTTCGATTCCATGCGATACAAATGGTTTAGCTTCAAATAATTGTGATATACATGATTTAGCTTCAACAGCATGCGAAACAAACGAGTTAGATTCAAATCCATGCGCAACACATGATTTAGCTTCAAATCAATGCGAAGAAGAAGGGTTATCTTCGAATCCATGCGAAACGAATAGTTTAGCTTCAAATACTTGTGATATTCATGATTCAGCTTCAACTGCATGCGAAACAAACGAGTTAGCTTCAAATCCATGCGAAACACATGATTTAGCTTCAAATCAATGCGAAGTAGAAGGGTTATCTTCGAATCCATGCGAAACAAATGGTTTAGCTGCAAATATTTGTGATATACATGATTTAGCTTCAACTGCATGCGAAACAAACGAGTTAACTTCAAATCCATGCGAAACACATGAGTTAGCTTCAAATCAATACGAAGAAGAAGGGTTATCTTCGAATCCATGCGAAACGAATAGTTTAGCTTCAAATACTTGTGATATTCATGATTCAGCTTCAACTGCATGCGAAACAAACGAGTTAGCTTCAAATCCATGCGAAACTCATGATTTAGCTTCAAATCAATGCGCATTAGAAGGGTTATCTTCGAATCCATGCGAAACATATGATATAGCTACAAATACTTGTGATATACATGATTCAGCTTCAACAGCATGCGAAACAAACGAGTTAGCTTCAAGTCCAAGCGAATAACATGACTTATCATCAAGTCAACGCGAAATTGACGGCTTAGCTTCAAATACATGCGAAACGAATGATTTAGCTTCACATACTTGAGAATATAAGTGATATAGCTTCAAATGCAGGTGAAACAAACGAGTTAGCTTCAAACCCATGCGAAACACATGATTTAGCATCTAATCAATGCGAAGTAGAAGGCTGATCTTCGAATCCATGCGAAGCAAATTGTTTAGCTTCAAATACTTGTGATACACTTGATTTAGCTTCAACAGCATGCAAAATAAACGAGTTAGCTTCAAAACCATGCGAAACACATGATTTAGTTTCAAATCAATGCGGAGTAGGTGGCTTATCTTCGATTCCATGCGATACAAATGGTTTAGCTTCAAATAATTGTGATATACATGATTTAGCTTCAACAGCATGCGAAACAAACGAGTTAGATTCAAATCCATGCGAAACACATGATTTAGCTTCAAATCAATACGAAGAAGAAGGGTTATCTTCGAATCCATGCGAAACGAATAGTTTAGCTTCAAATACTTGTGATATTCATGATTCAGCTTCAACTGCATGCGAAACAAACGAGTTAGCTTCAAATCCATGCGAAACTCATGATTTAGCTTCAAATCAATGCGCATTAGAAGGGTTATCTTCGAATCCATGCGAAACATATGATATAGCTACAAATACTTGTGATATACATGATTCAGCTTCAACAGCATGCGAAACAAACGAGTTAGCTTCAAATTCATGCGAAACACATGATTTAGCCTCAAATCAATGCGAAGTAGAAGGCTTAGCTTCTAATTAATGCGAAACAAATGGTTTAGCTTCAAGTACTTGTGATATACATGATTCAGCTTCAACTGCATGCAAAACAAACGAGTTAGCTTCAAATCCATGCGAAACATATGATTTAGATTAAAATCAATGCGAAGTAGAAGGCTTATCTTCGAATAAATGCGAAACAAATGATATAGCTTCAAATACTTGTGATATACATGATTTAGTTCCAACAGCATGCGAAACAAACGAGTTAGCTTCAAATCCATGCGAAACACATGATTTATCTTCAAATCAATGCGAAGTAGAAGGCTTATCTTCGAAACCATGCGAAACAAATGGATTAGCTTCATATACTTGTGATATACATGATTTAGCTTCAACAGCATGCGAAATAAACGAGTTAGATTCAAACCCATGTGAAACACATGATTTAGCTTCAAATCTATGCGGAGTAGGTGGCTTATCTTCGATTCCATGCGATACAAATGGTTTAGCTTCAAATAATTGTGATATACATGATTTAGCTTCAACAGCATGCGAAACAAACGAGTTAGATTCAAATCCATGCGAAACACATGATTTAGCTTCAAATCAATGCGAAGAAGAAGGGTTATCTTCGAATCCATGCGAAACGAATAGTTTAGCTTCAAATACTTGTGATATTCATGATTCAGCTTCAACTGCATGCGAAATAAACGAGTTAGCTTCAAATCCATGCGAAACACATGATTTAGCTTCAAATCAATGCGAATTAGAAAGGTTATCTTCGAATCCATGCGAAACATATGATATAGCTACAAATACTTGTGATATACATGATTCAGCTTCAACAGCATGCGAAACAAACGAGTTAGCTTCAAATTCATGCGAAACACATGATTTAGCCTCAAATCAATGCGAAGTAGAAGGCTTAGCTTCTAATTAATGCGAAACAAATGGTTTAGCTTCAAATACTTGTGATAAACATGATTCAGCTTCAACTGCATGCGAAACAAACTAGTTAGCTTCAAAACCATGCGAAATACATGATTTAGATTAAAATCAATGCGAAGTAGAAGGCTTATCTTCGAATAAATGCGAAACAAATGGTTTAGCTTCAAATACTAGTGATACACTTGATTTAGCTTCAACAGCATGCGAAGCAAACGAGTTAGATTCAAATCCATGCGAAACACATGATCTAGTTTCAAATCAATGCGAAGTGGAAGGCTTATCTTCGAATCCATTTGAAACGTATAGTTTAGCTTCAAATACTTTTGATATACATGAATCAGCTTCAACTGCATGCTAAACAAACGAGATAGCTTCAAATCCATGCGAAACACATGAATTAGCATCACGTCAACGCGAATTTGATGGCTTAGCTTCAAATCCATGCAAAACGAATGATTTAGCTTCACATACTTGAAAATATAAGTGATATGGCTTCAAATGCAGGCGAAACAAACGAGTTAGCTTCAAACCCATGCGAAACACATGATTTAGCATCTAATCAATGCGAAGTAGAAGGCTGACCTTCGAATCCATGCGAAGCAAATGGTTTAGCTTCAAATACTTGTGATATACATGATTTAGCTTTAACAGCATGCGAAACAAACGAGGTAGCTTCAAATCCATGCGAACACATGATTTAGCTTCAAATCAATGCGAAGTAGGAGGCTTATCTTCGAATCCATGCGAAACAAATGGTTTAGCTTCAAATACTTGTGATATGCATGATTTAGCTTCAACAGAATGCGAAACAAACGAGTTAGCTTCAAATCCATGCGAAACTCATGATTTAGCTTCAAATCAATGCGAATTAGAAGGGTTATCTTCGAATCCATGCGAAACATATGATATAGCTACAAATACTTGTGATATACATGATTCAGCTTCAACAGCATGCGAAACAAACGAGTTAGCTTCAAATTCATGCGAAACACATGATTTAGCCTCAAATCAATGCGAAGTAGAAGGCTTAGCTTCTAATTAATGCGAAACAAATGGTTTAGCTTCAAGTACTTGTGATATACATGATTCAGCTTCAACTGCATGCGAAACAAACTAGTTAGCTTCAAATCCATGCGAAACACATGATTTATCTTCAAATCAATGCGAAGTAGAAGGCTTATCTTCGAAACCATGCGAAACAAATGGATTAGCTTCATATACTTGTGATATACATGATTTAGCTTCAACAGCATGCGAAATAAACGAGTTAGATTCAAACCGATGCGAAACACATGATTTAGCTTCAAATCTATGCGGAGTAGGTGGCTTATCTTCGATTCCATGCGATACAAATGGTTTAGCTTCAAATAATTGTGATATACATGATTTAGCTTCAACAGCATGCGAAACAAACGAGTTAGATTCAAATCCATGCGAAACACATGATTTAGCTTCAAATCAATGCGAAGAAGAAGGGTTATCTTCGAATCCATGCGAAACGAATAGTTTAGCTTTAAATACTTGTGATATTCATGATTCAGCTTCAACTGCATGCGAAACAAACGAGTTAGCTTCAAATCCATGCGAAACACATGATTTAGCTTCAAATCAATGCGAATTAGAAAGGTTATCTTCGAATCCATGCGAAACATATGATATAGCTACAAATACTTGTGATATACATGATTCAGCTTCAACAGCATGCGAAACAAACGAGTTAGCTTCAAATTCATGCGAAACACATGATTTAGCCTCAAATCAATGCGAAGTAGGAGGCTTAGCTTCTAATTAATGCGAAACAAATGGTTTAGCTTCAAATACTTGTGATATACATGATTCAGCTTCAACTGCATGCGATACAAACTAGTTAGCTTCAAATCCATGCGAAACACATGATTTAGATTAAAATCAATGCGAAGTAGAAGGCTTATCTTCGAATAAATGCGAAACAAATGGTTTAGCTTCAAATACTAGTGATACACTTGATTTAGCTTCAACAGCATGCGAAGCAAACGAGTTAGATTCAAATCCATGCGAAACACATGATCTAGCTTCAAATCAATGCGAAGTGGAAGGCTTATCTTCGAATCCATTTGAAACGTATAGTTTAGCTTCAAATACTTTTGATATACATGAATCAGCTTCAACTGCATGCTAAACAAACGAGATAGCTTAAAACCCATGCGAAACACATGATTTAGCATGTAATCAATGCGAAGTAGAAGGCTGACCTTCGAATCCATGCGAAGCAAATGGTTTGGCTTCAAATAGTTGTGATACACTTGATTTAGCTTCAACAGCATGCGAAACAATGAGTTAGCTTCAAATCCTTGCGAAACACATGATTTAGTATCAAGTCAACGCGAAGTTGATGGCTTAGCTTCAAATACATGCGAAACGAATGATTTAGCTTCACATACTTGAGAATATAAGTGATACAGCTTCAAATGCAGGTGAAACAAACGAGTTAGCTTCAAACCCATGCGAAACACATGATTTAGCATCTAATCAATGCGAAGTAGAAGGCTGATCTTCGAATCCATGCGAAGCAAATTGTTTAGCTTCAAATACTTGTGATACACTTGATTTAGCTTCAACAGCATGCGAAATAAACGAGTTAGCTTCAAAACCATGCGAAACGCATGATTTAGCTTCGAATCAATGCGGAGTAGGTGGCTTATCTTCGATTCCATGCGATACAAATGGTTTAGCTTCAAATAATTGTGATATACATGATTTAGCTTCAACAGCATGCGAAACAAACGAGTTAGATTCAAATCCATGCGAAACACATGATTTAGCTTCAAATCAATACGAAGAAGAAGGGTTATCTTCGAATCCATGCGAAACGAATAGTTTAGCTTCAAATACTTGTGATATTCATGATTCAGCTTCAACTGCATGCGAAACGAACGAGTTAGCTTCAAATCCATGCGAAACACATGATTTAGCTTCAAATCAATGCGAATTAGAAGGGTTATCATCGAATCCATGCGAAACATATGATATAGCTACAAATACTTGTGATATACATGATTCAGCTTCAACAGCATGCGAAACAAACGAGTTAGCTTCAAATTCATGCGAAACACATGATTTAGCCTCAAATCAATGCGAAGTAGAAGGCTTAGCTTCTAATTAATGCGAAACAAATGGTTTAGCTTCAAGTACTTGTGATATACATGATTCAGCTTCAACTGCATGCGAAACAAACGAGTTAGCTTCAAATCCATGCGAAACACATGATTTAGATTAAAATCAATGCGAAGTAGAAGGCTTATCTTCGAATAAATGCGAAACAAATGATATAGCTTCAAATACTTGTGATATACATGATTTAGTTCCAACAGCATGCGAAACAAACGAGTTAGATTCAAATCCATACGAAACACATGATTTATCTTCAAATCAATGCGAAGTAGAAGGCTTATCTTCGAAACCATGCGAAACAAATGGATTAGCTTCATATACTTGTGATATACATGATTTAGCTTCAACAGCGTGCGAAATAAACGAGTTAGCTTCAAACCTATGCGAAACACATGATTTAACTTCAAATCAATGCGAAGAAGAAGGGTTATCTTCGAATCCATGCGAAACATATGATATAGCTACAAATACTTGTGATATACATGATTCAGCTTCAACAGCATGCGAAGCAAACGAATTAGCTTCAAATCCATGCGAAGCACATGATTTAGCATCAAGTCAACGCGAAGTTGATGGCTTAGCTTCAAATCAATGCGAAACGAATGATTTAGCTTCACATACTTGTGAATATAAGTGATATAGCTTCAAATGCAGGCGAAACAAACGAGTTAGCTTCAAACCCATGCGAAACACATGATTTAGCATCTAATCAATGAGAAGTAGAATGCTGATCTTCGCAATTCATGCGAAGCAAATGGTTTAGCTTCAAATACTTGTGATATACATGATTTACTTTCAACAGCATGCGAAACAAACGAGTTAGCATCAAATCCATGTGAAACACATGATTTAGCTTCAAATCAATGCGATGTGGAAGGCTAATCTTCGAATACATGCGAAACAAATGGTTTAGCTTCAAATACTTGTGATATACATGATTTAGCTTCAACAGCATGCGAAACAAACGAGTTAGCTTCAAGTCCAAGCGAAAAACATGATTTATCATCAAGTCAACGCGAAGTTGACGGCTTAGCTTCAAATCCATGCGCAACGAATGATTTAGCTTCACATACTTGTGAATATAAGTGATATAGCTTCAAATGCAGGCGAAACAAACGAGTTAGTTTCAAACCCATGCGAAACACATGATTTAGCATCTAATCAATGCGAAGTAGAAGGCTGATCTTCGAATCCATGCGAAGCAAATTGTTTAGCTTCAAATACTTGTGATACACTTGATTTAGGTTCTACAGCATGCGAAATAAACGAGTTAGCTTCAAATCCATGCGAAACACATGATTTAGCTACAAATCAATGCGAAGTAGGTGGCTTATCTTCGATTCCATGCGATACAAATGGTTTAGCTTCAAATAATTGTGATATACATGATTCAGCTTCAACTGCTAGCGAAAAAACGAGTTAGCTTCAAACCCATGCGAAACACATGATTTAGCATCTAATCAATGCGAAGTAGAAGAATGATCTTCGAATCCATGCGAAGCAAATTGTGTAGCTCCAAATACTTGTGATACACTTGATTTAGCTTCAACAGCATGCGAAATAAACGAGTTAGCTTCAAATCCATGCGAAACACATGATTTAGCTACAAATCAATGCGAAGTAGGTGGCTTATCTTCGATTCCATGCCATACAAATGGTTTAGCTTCAAATAATTGTGATATACATGATTTAGCTTCAACAGCATGCGAAACAAACGAGTTAGCTTCAAATCCATGCGAAACAAATGATTTAGCATCAAATCAATGCGAAGTAGAAGGCTGACCTTCGAATCCATGCGAAGCAAATGGTTTAGCTTCAAATACTTATGATATAAATGATTTAGTTTCAACAGCATGCGAAATAAACGAGTTAGCTTCAAACCCATGCGAAACACATGATTTAACTTCAAATCAATGCGAAGAAGAAGGGTTATCTTCGAATCCATGCGAAACATATGATATAGCTACAAATACTTGTGATATACATGATTCAGCTTCAACAGCATGCGAAGCAAACGAATTAGCTTCAAATCCATGCGAAACACATGATTTAGCATCAAGTCAACGCGAAGTTGATGGCTTAGCTTCAAATCAATGCGAAACGAATGATTTAGCTTCACATACTTGTGAATATAAGTGATATAGCTTCAAATGCAGGCGAAACAAACGAGTTAGCTTCAAACCCATGCGAAACACATGATTTAGCATCTAATCAATGCGAAGTAGAAGGCTAATCTTCGAATCCATGCGAAACAAATGATATAGCTTCAAATACTTGTGATATACATGATTTAGTTTCAACAGCATGCGAAACAAACGAGTTAGCTTCGAATCCATGCGAAACACATGATTTAACTTCAAATCAATGCGAAGAAGAAGGGTTATCTTCGAATCCATGCGAAACATATGATATAGCTACAAATACTTGTGATATACATGATTCAGCTTCAACAGCATGCGAAGCAAACGAATTAGCTTCAAATCCATGCGAAACACATGATTTAGCATCAAGTCAACGCGAAGTTGATGGCTTAGCTTCAAATCAATGCGAAACGAATGATTTAGCTTCACATACTTGTGAATATAAGTGATATAGCTTCAAATGCAGGCGAAACAAACGAGTTAGCTTCAAACCCATGCGAAACACATGATTTAGCATCTAATCAATGCGAAGTAGAAGGCTAATCTTCGAATCCATGCGAAACAAATGATATAGCTTCAAATACTTGTGATATACATGATTTAGTTTCAACAGCATGCGAAACAAACGAGTTAGCTTCGAATCCATGCGAAACACATGATTTAGCTTCAAATCAATGCGAATTAGAAGGGTTATCTTCGAATCCATGCGAAACATATGATATAGCTTCAAATACTTTTGATATACATGATTTAGCTTCAACTGCTAGCGAAAAAACGAGTTAGCTTCAAATCCAAGCGAAACACATGATTTAGCCTCAAATCAATGCGAAGTAGAAGGCTTAGCTTCGAATAAATGCGAAACAAATGATATAGCTTCAAATACTTGTGATATACATGATTTAGTTCCAACAGCATGCGAAACAAACGAGTTAGATTCAAATCCATACGAAACACATGATTTATCTTCAAATAAATGCGAAGTAGAATGCTTATCTTCGAATCCATGCGAAACAAATGGTTTAACTTCAAATACTTGTGATATACATGATTTAGCTTCAACTGCTAGCGAAAAAACGAATCAGCTTCAAATCCAAGCGAAACACATGATTTAGCATCAAGTCAACGCGAAGTTGATGGCTTAGCTTCAAATCAATGCGAAACGAATGATTTAGCTTCACATACTTGTGAATATAAGTGATATAGCTTCAAATGCAGGCGAAACAAACGAGTTAGCTTCAAACCCATGCGAAACACATGATTTAGCATCTAATCAATGAGAAGTAGAATGCTGATCTTCGCAATTCATGCGAAGCAAATGGTTTAGCTTCAAATACTTGTGATATACATGATTTACTTTCAACAGCATGCGAAACAAACGAGTTAGCATCAAATCCATGTGAAACACATGATTTAGCTTCAAATCAATGCGATGTGGAAGGCTAATCTTCGAATACATGCGAAACAAATGGTTTAGCTTCAAATACTTGTGATATACATGATTTAGCTTCAACAGCATGCGAAACAAACGAGTTAGCTTCAAGTCCAAGCGAAAAACATGATTTATCATCAAGTCAACGCGAAGTTGACGGCTTAGCTTCAAATCCATGCGCAACGAATGATTTAGCTTCACATACTTGTGAATATAAGTGATATAGCTTCAAATGCAGGCGAAACAAACGAGTTAGTTTCAAACCCATGCGAAACACATGATTTAGCATCTAATCAATGCGAAGTAGAAGGCTGATCTTCGAATCCATGCGAAGCAAATTGTTTAGCTTCAAATACTTGTGATACACTTGATTTAGGTTCTACAGCATGCGAAATAAACGAGTTAGCTTCAAATCCATGCGAAACACATGATTTAGCTACAAATCAATGCGAAGTAGGTGGCTTATCTTCGATTCCATGCGATACAAATGGTTTAGCTTCAAATAATTGTGATATACATGATTCAGCTTCAACTGCTAGCGAAAAAACGAGTTAGCTTCAAACCCATGCGAAACACATGATTTAGCATCTAATCAATGCGAAGTAGAAGAATGATCTTCGAATCCATGCGAAGCAAATTGTGTAGCTCCAAATACTTGTGATACACTTGATTTAGCTTCAACAGCATGCGAAATAAACGAGTTAGCTTCAAATCCATGCGAAACACATGATTTAGCTACAAATCAATGCGAAGTAGGTGGCTTATCTTCGATTCCATGCCATACAAATGGTTTAGCTTCAAATAATTGTGATATACATGATTTAGCTTCAACAGCATGCGAAACAAACGAGTTAGCTTCAAATCCATGCGAAACAAATGATTTAGCATCAAATCAATGCGAAGTAGAAGGCTGACCTTCGAATCCATGCGAAGCAAATGGTTTAGCTTCAAATACTTATGATATAAATGATTTAGTTTCAACAGCATGCGAAATAAACGAGTTAGCTTCAAACCCATGCGAAACACATGATTTAACTTCAAATCAATGCGAAGAAGAAGGGTTATCTTCGAATCCATGCGAAACATATGATATAGCTACAAATACTTGTGATATACATGATTCAGCTTCAACAGCATGCGAAGCAAACGAATTAGCTTCAAATCCATGCGAAACACATGATTTAGCATCAAGTCAACGCGAAGTTGATGGCTTAGCTTCAAATCAATGCGAAACGAATGATTTAGCTTCACATACTTGTGAATATAAGTGATATAGCTTCAAATGCAGGCGAAACAAACGAGTTAGCTTCAAACCCATGCGAAACACATGATTTAGCATCTAATCAATGCGAAGTAGAAGGCTAATCTTCGAATCCATGCGAAACAAATGATATAGCTTCAAATACTTGTGATATACATGATTTAGTTTCAACAGCATGCGAAACAAACGAGTTAGCTTCGAATCCATGCGAAACACATGATTTAACTTCAAATCAATGCGAAGAAGAAGGGTTATCTTCGAATCCATGCGAAACATATGATATAGCTACAAATACTTGTGATATACATGATTCAGCTTCAACAGCATGCGAAGCAAACGAATTAGCTTCAAATCCATGCGAAACACATGATTTAGCATCAAGTCAACGCGAAGTTGATGGCTTAGCTTCAAATCAATGCGAAACGAATGATTTAGCTTCACATACTTGTGAATATAAGTGATATAGCTTCAAATGCAGGCGAAACAAACGAGTTAGCTTCAAACCCATGCGAAACACATGATTTAGCATCTAATCAATGCGAAGTAGAAGGCTAATCTTCGAATCCATGCGAAACAAATGATATAGCTTCAAATACTTGTGATATACATGATTTAGTTTCAACAGCATGCGAAACAAACGAGTTAGCTTCGAATCCATGCGAAACACATGATTTAGCTTCAAATCAATGCGAATTAGAAGGGTTATCTTCGAATCCATGCGAAACATATGATATAGCTTCAAATACTTTTGATATACATGATTTAGCTTCAACTGCTAGCGAAAAAACGAGTTAGCTTCAAATCCAAGCGAAACACATGATTTAGCCTCAAATCAATGCGAAGTAGAAGGCTTAGCTTCGAATAAATGCGAAACAAATGATATAGCTTCAAATACTTGTGATATACATGATTTAGTTCCAACAGCATGCGAAACAAAACGAGTTAGATTCAAATCCATACGAAACACATGATTTATCTTCAAATCAATGCGAAGTAGAAGGCTTATCTTCGAAACCATGCGAAACAAATGGATTAGCTTCATATACTTGTGATATACATGATTTAGCTTCAACAGCGTGCGAAATAAACGAGTTAGCTTCAAACCTATGCGAAACACATGATTTAACTTCAAATCAATGCGAAGAAGAAGGGTTATCTTCGAATCCATGCGAAACATATGATATAGCTACAAATACTTGTGATATACATGATTCAGCTTCAACAGCATGCGAAGCAAACGAATTAGCTTCAAATCCATGCGAAGCACATGATTTAGCATCAAGTCAACGCGAAGTTGATGGCTTAGCTTCAAATCAATGCGAAACGAATGATTTAGCTTCACATACTTGTGAATATAAGTGATATAGCTTCAAATGCAGGCGAAACAAACGAGTTAGCTTCAAACCCATGCGAAACACATGATTTAGCATCTAATCAATGAGAAGTAGAATGCTGATCTTCGCAATTCATGCGAAGCAAATGGTTTAGCTTCAAATACTTGTGATATACATGATTTACTTTCAACAGCATGCGAAACAAACGAGTTAGCATCAAATCCATGTGAAACACATGATTTAGCTTCAAATCAATGCGATGTGGAAGGCTAATCTTCGAATACATGCGAAACAAATGGTTTAGCTTCAAATACTTGTGATATACATGATTTAGCTTCAACAGCATGCGAAACAAACGAGTTAGCTTCAAGTCCAAGCGAAAAACATGATTTATCATCAAGTCAACGCGAAGTTGACGGCTTAGCTTCAAATCCATGCGCAACGAATGATTTAGCTTCACATACTTGTGAATATAAGTGATATAGCTTCAAATGCAGGCGAAACAAACGAGTTAGTTTCAAACCCATGCGAAACACATGATTTAGCATCTAATCAATGCGAAGTAGAAGGCTGATCTTCGAATCCATGCGAAGCAAATTGTTTAGCTTCAAATACTTGTGATACACTTGATTTAGGTTCTACAGCATGCGAAATAAACGAGTTAGCTTCAAATCCATGCGAAACACATGATTTAGCTACAAATCAATGCGAAGTAGGTGGCTTATCTTCGATTCCATGCGATACAAATGGTTTAGCTTCAAATAATTGTGATATACATGATTCAGCTTCAACTGCTAGCGAAAAAACGAGTTAGCTTCAAACCCATGCGAAACACATGATTTAGCATCTAATCAATGCGAAGTAGAAGAATGATCTTCGAATCCATGCGAAGCAAATTGTGTAGCTCCAAATACTTGTGATACACTTGATTTAGCTTCAACAGCATGCGAAATAAACGAGTTAGCTTCAAATCCATGCGAAACACATGATTTAGCTACAAATCAATGCGAAGTAGGTGGCTTATCTTCGATTCCATGCCATACAAATGGTTTAGCTTCAAATAATTGTGATATACATGATTTAGCTTCAACAGCATGCGAAACAAACGAGTTAGCTTCAAATCCATGCGAAACAAATGATTTAGCATCAAATCAATGCGAAGTAGAAGGCTGACCTTCGAATCCATGCGAAGCAAATGGTTTAGCTTCAAATACTTATGATATAAATGATTTAGTTTCAACAGCATGCGAAATAAACGAGTTAGCTTCAAACCCATGCGAAACACATGATTTAACTTCAAATCAATGCGAAGAAGAAGGGTTATCTTCGAATCCATGCGAAACATATGATATAGCTACAAATACTTGTGATATACATGATTCAGCTTCAACAGCATGCGAAGCAAACGAATTAGCTTCAAATCCATGCGAAACACATGATTTAGCATCAAGTCAACGCGAAGTTGATGGCTTAGCTTCAAATCAATGCGAAACGAATGATTTAGCTTCACATACTTGTGAATATAAGTGATATAGCTTCAAATGCAGGCGAAACAAACGAGTTAGCTTCAAACCCATGCGAAACACATGATTTAGCATCTAATCAATGCGAAGTAGAAGGCTAATCTTCGAATCCATGCGAAACAAATGATATAGCTTCAAATACTTGTGATATACATGATTTAGTTTCAACAGCATGCGAAACAAACGAGTTAGCTTCGAATCCATGCGAAACACATGATTTAACTTCAAATCAATGCGAAGAAGAAGGGTTATCTTCGAATCCATGCGAAACATATGATATAGCTACAAATACTTGTGATATACATGATTCAGCTTCAACAGCATGCGAAGCAAACGAATTAGCTTCAAATCCATGCGAAACACATGATTTAGCATCAAGTCAACGCGAAGTTGATGGCTTAGCTTCAAATCAATGCGAAACGAATGATTTAGCTTCACATACTTGTGAATATAAGTGATATAGCTTCAAATGCAGGCGAAACAAACGAGTTAGCTTCAAACCCATGCGAAACACATGATTTAGCATCTAATCAATGCGAAGTAGAAGGCTAATCTTCGAATCCATGCGAAACAAATGATATAGCTTCAAATACTTGTGATATACATGATTTAGTTTCAACAGCATGCGAAACAAACGAGTTAGCTTCGAATCCATGCGAAACACATGATTTAGCTTCAAATCAATGCGAATTAGAAGGGTTATCTTCGAATCCATGCGAAACATATGATATAGCTTCAAATACTTTTGATATACATGATTTAGCTTCAACTGCTAGCGAAAAAACGAGTTAGCATCAAATCCAAGCGAAACACATGATTTAGCCTCAAATCAATGCGAAGTAGAAGGCTTAGCTTCGAATAAATGCGAAACAAATGATATAGCTTCAAATACTTGTGATATACATGATTTAGTTCCAACAGCATGCGAAACAAACGAGTTAGATTCAAATCCATACGAAACACATGATTTATCTTCAAATAAATGCGAAGTAGAATGCTTATCTTCGAATCCATGCGAAACAAATGGTTTAACTTCAAATACTTGTGATATACATGATTTAGCTTCAACAGCATGCGAAGCAAATTAGTTATCTTCAAATCCAAACGAAACACATGATTTATCTTCAAATCAATGCTAAGTAGAAAGCTTAGCTTCAAATCCATGGGAATAAAATGGTTTAGCTTCAAATACTTGTGATATACATGATTTAGCTTCAACTGCTAGCGAAAAAACGAATCAGCTTCAAATCCAAGCGAAACACATGATTTAGCCTCAAATCAATGCGAAGTAGAAGGCTTAGCTTCGAATAAATGCGAAGCAAATTGTTTAGCTTCAAATACTTGTGATACACTTGATTTAGCTTCTACAGCATGCGAAGCAAACGAGTTAGCATCAAATCCATGTGAAACACATGATTTAGCTTCAAATCAATGCGAATTAGAAGGGTTATCTTGGAATCCATGCGAAACAAATGGTTTAGCTTCAAATACTTGTGATATACATGATTTAGCTTCAACAGCATGCGAAGCAAATTAGTTATCTTCAAATCCAAACGAAACACATGATTTATCTTCAAATCAATGCTAAGTAGAAAGCTTAGCTTCAAATCCATGGGAATAAAATGGTTTAGCTTCAAATACTTGTGATATACATGATTTAGCTTCAACTGCTAGCGAAAAAACGAATCAGCTTCAAATCCAAGCGAAACACATGATTTAGCCTCAAATCAATGCGAAGTAGAAGGCTTAGCTTCGAATAAATGCGAAGCAAATTGTTTAGCTTCAAATACTTGTGATACACTTGATTTAGCTTCTACAGCATGCGAAGCAAACGAGTTAGCATCAAATCCATGTGAAACACATGATTTAGCTTCAAATCAATGCGAATTAGAAGGGTTATCTTGGAATCCATGCGAAACAAATGGTTTAGCTTCAAATACTTGTGATATACATGATTTAGCTTAAACAGCATGCGAAACAAACGAGTTAACTTCAAGTCCAAGCGAAAAACATGATTTATCATCATGTCAACGCGAAGTTGACGGCTTAGCTTCAAATCCATGCGAAACGAATGATTTAGCTTCACATACTTGAGAATATAAATGATATAGCTTCAAATGCAGGCTAAACAAACGAGTTAGCTTCAAACCCATGCGAAACACATGATTTAGCATCTAATCAATGAGAAGTAGAATGCTGATCTTCGCAATTCATGCGAAGCAAATGGCTTAGCTTCAAATACTTGTGAGACACTTGATTTAGCTTCAACTGCATGCGAGACAAACGAGTTAACTTCAAATCCATGCGAAACAAATGATTTAGCTTCAAATCAATGCGATGTGGAAGGCTAATCTTCGAATACATGCGAAACAAATGGTTTAGCTTCAAATACTTGTGATATACATGATTTAGCTTCAACAGCATGCGAAACAAACGAGTTAGCTTCAAGTCCAAGCGAAAAACATGATTTATCATCAAGTCAACGCGAAGTTGACGGCTTAGCTTCAAATCCATGCGCAACGAATGATTTAGCTTCACATACTTGTGAATATAAGTGATATAGCTTCAAATGCAGGCGAAACAAACGAGTTAGCTTCAAACCCATGCGAAACACATGATTTAGCATCTAATCAATGCGAAGTAGAAGGCTGATCTTCGAATCCATGCGAAGCAAATTGTTTAGCTTCAAATACTTGTGATACACTTGATTTAGGTTCTACAGCATGCGAAATAAACGAGTTAGCTTCAAATCCATGCGAAACACATGATTTAGCTACAAATCAATGCGAAGTAGGTGGCTTATCTTCGATTCCATGCCATACAAATGGTTTAGCTTCAAATAATTGTGATATACATGATTTAGCTTCAACAGCATGCGAAACAAACGAGTTAGCTTCAAATCCATGCGAAACAAATGATTTAGCATCAAATCAATGCGAAGTAGAAGGCTGACCTTCGAATCCATGCGAAGCAAATGGTTTAGCTTCAAATACTTATGATATAAATGATTTAGTTTCAACAGCATGAGAAATAAACGAGTTAGCTTCAAACCCATGCGAAACACATGATTTAACTTCAAATCAATGCGAAGAAGAAGGGTTATCTTCGAATCCATGCCATACAAATGGTTTAGCTTCAAATAATTGTGATATACATGATTTAGCTTCAACAGCATGCGAAACAAACGAGTTAGCTTCAAATCCATGCGAAACAAATGATTTAGCATCAAATCAATGCGAAGTAGAAGGCTGACCTTCGAATCCATGCGAAGCAAATGGTTTAGCTTCAAATACTTATGATATAAATGATTTAGTTTCAACAGCATGCGAAACAAACGAGTTAGATTCAAATCCATGCAAAACACATGATTTAGCTTCAAATCAATGCGAAATAGATGGATTATCTTCGAATAAATGCGAAACAAATGGTTTAGCTTCAAATACTTGTGATATACATGATTTAGCTTCAACTGCATGCGAAACAAACGATTTAGCTTCAAGTCCAAACGAAACACATGATTTATATTCCATGCATTGCGTAGTAGAAGGTTTAACTACAAATCCATGCGATTCAAGTGATTTAGGTTAAAACACTTGCTATATAATGGATTTAGCTTCAACTGGAAGCGAGACAAACGAGTTAGCTTCACATTCATGCGAAACACATGATTTAGATTCAAATCAATGCGAGGTAAAAGCTTTGTCTTCAAATCCATGCGAAACAAATGATTTAGCTTCAAATACTTGTGATATACATGATTTAGCTTCAACAGCATGCGAAACAAACGAGTTAACTTCAAGTCCAAGCGAAAAACTTGATTTATCATCAAGTCAACGCGAAGTTGACGGCTTAGATTCAAATCCATGCGAAACGAATGATTTAGCTTCACTTACTTGAGAATATAAATGATATAGCTTCAAATGCAGGCGAAACAAACGAGTTAGCTTCAAACCCATGAGAAACACATGATTTAGCATCTAATCAATGAGAAGTAGAATGCTGATCTTCGCAATCCATGCGAAGCAAATGGTTTAGCTTGAAATACTTGTGAGACACTTGATTTAGCTTCAACTGCATGCGAGACAAACGAGTTAACTTCAAATCCATGCGAAACATTTGATTTAACTTCATATCAATGCGAAGTAGAAGGCTGATCTTAGAATCCATGCGAAGCAAAAGGTTTAGTTTCAAATACTTGTGACACACTTGAGTTAGCTTCAACAGCATGCGAAACAAACGAGTTAGCTTCAAATCCATGCGAAACACATGATTTAGCATCAAATCAATGCGAATTAGAAGGGTTATCTTCGAATCCATGCGAAACATATGATATAGCTACAAATACTTGTGATATACATGATTCAGCTTCAACAGCATGCGAAACAATCGAGTTAGCTTCAAATTCATGCGAAACACATGATTTAGCCTCAAATCAATGCGAAGTAGAAGGCTTAGCTTCTAATTATTGCGAAACAAATGGTTTAGATTCAAATACTTGTGATATATATGATTTAGCTTCAACAACATGCGAAACAAACGAGTTAGCATCAAGTCCAAACGAAAAACATGATTTAGCATCAAGTCAACGCGAAGTTGATGGCTTAGCTTCAAATCCATGCGAAACGAATGTTTTAGCTTCACATACTTGTGAATATAAGTGATATAGCTTCAAATGCAGGCGAAACAAACGTGTTAGCTTCAAATCCATGCGAAACACATGATTTAGCATCTAATCAATGCGAAGTAGAAGGCTAATCTTCGAATCCATGCGAAACAAATGATATAGCTTCAAATACTTGTGATATACATGATTTAGTTTCAACAGCATGCGAAACAAACGAGTTAGATTCAAATCCATGCGAAACACATGATTTAGCTTCAAATCAATGCGAAGTAGAAGGCTTATCTACGAATCCATGCGAAACAAATGGATTAGATTCATATACTTGTGACATACATGATTTAGCTTCAACAGCATGCGAAATAAACGAGTTAGATTCAAATCCATGCGAAACACATGATCTAGCTTCAAATCAATGCGAAGAAGAAGGGTTATCTTCGAAACCATGCGAAACGAATAGTTTAGCTTCAATTACTTGTGATATACATGATTCAGCTTCAACTGCATGCGAAACAAACGAGTTAGCTTCAAATCCATGCGAAACACATGATTTAGCTTCAAATCAATGCGAATTAGAAGGCTGATCTTTGAGTCCATGCGAAGCAAATTGTTTAGCTCCAAATACTTGTGATACACTTGATTTAGCTTCAACAGCATGCGAAATAAACGAGTTAGCTTCAAATCCATGCGAAACACATGATTTAGCTACAAATCAATGCGAAGTAGGTGGCTTATCTTCGATTCCATGCGATACAAATGGTTTAGCTTCAAATAATTGTGATATACATGATTTAGCTTCAACAGCATGCGAAACAAACGAGTTAGCTTCAAATCCATGCGAAACAAATGATTTAGCATCAAATCAATGCGAAGTAGAAGGCTGACCTTCGAATCCATGCGAAGCAAATGGTTTAGCTTCAAATACTTGTGATATAAATGATTTAGTTTCAACAGCATGCGAAACAAACGAGTTAGATTCAAATCCATGCAAAACACATGATTTAGCTTCACATCAATGCGAATTAGAAGGGTTATCTTGGAATCCATGCGAAACGTATGATATAGCTTCAAATACTTGTGATATACATGATTTAGCATCAACTGCATGCGAAACAAACGAGTTAACTTCAAATCCATGCGAAACACATGATATAGCTTCAAATCAATGCGAATTAGAAGGGTTATCTTGGAATCCATGCGGAACGTATGATATAGCTTCAAATACTTGTGATATACATGATTTAGCTTCAACAGCATGCGAAAAAAACGAGTTAGCTTAAAATCCATGCGGAACAAATGATTTAGCTTCAAATCAATGCGAAGTAGAAGGCTGATCTTCGAATCCATGCGAAGCAAATGGTTTAGCTTCAAATACTTTTGATACACTTGATTTAGCTTCAACAGCATGCGAAACAAACGAGTTAGCTTCAAATCCATGCGAAACACATGATTTAGCATCAAAGCAATGCGATGTGGAAAGCTTATCTTCGAATCCATTTGAAACGAATAGTTTAGCTTCAAATACTTGTGATATACATGATTCAGCTTCAACTGCATGCGAAACAAACGAGTTAGCTTCAAATCCATGCGAAACACATGATTCAGCTTCAAATCAATGCGAATTAGAAGGGTTGTCTTGGAATCCATGCGAAACGTATGATATAGCTTCAAATACTTGTGATATACATGATTTAGCTTCAACAGCATACGAAAAAAACGAGTTAGCTTCAAAACCAAGCGAAACACATGATTTAGCCTCAAATCAATGCGAAGTAGAAGGCTTAGCTTCGAATAAATGCGAAACAAATGGTTTAGCTTCAAATACTTGTGATATACATGATTTAGCTTCACCTGCATGCGAAACAAACGAGTTAGCTTCAAATCCATGCGAAACACATGATTAAGCTTCAAATCAATGCGAATTAGAAGGGTTATCTTCGAATCCATGCGAAACATATGATATAGCTTCAAATACTTGTGATATACATGATTTAGCTTCAACAGCATGCGAAACAAACGAGTTAGCTTCAAATCCTTGCGAAACACATGATTTAGTATCAAGTCAACGTGAAGTTGATGGCTTAGCTTCAAATCCATGCGAAACTAATGATTTAGCTTCAAATACTTGTGAATATAAGTGATATAGCTTCAAATGCAGGCGAAACAAACGAGTTAGCTTCAAACCCATGCTTAACACATGATTTAGCATCTAATCAATGCGAAGTAGAAGGCTAATCTTCGAATCCATGCGAAACAAATGATATAGCTTCAAATACTTGTGATATACATTATATAGCTTCAACAGCATCCGAAACAAACGAGTTAGATTCAAATCCATGCGAAACACATGATTTAGCTCCAAATCATTGCGAAGTAGAAGGCTTATCTTCGAATCCATGCGAAACAAACGGATTAGCTTCTTATACTTGTGATATACATGATTTAGCTTCAACAGCATGCGAAATAAACGAGTTAGATTCAAATCCATGCGAAACACATGATTTAGCTTCAAATCAATGTGAAGTAGAAGGGTTATCTTCGTATCGATGCGAAACAAATGGTTTAGCTGCAAATACTTGTGATGTACATGATTCAGCTTCAACTGCATGCGAAACAAACGAGTTAGCTTCAAATCCATGCGAAACACATGATTTAGATTAAAATCAATGCGAAGTAGAAGGCTTATCTTCGAATCCATGCGAAACAAATGGTTTAACTTCAAATACTTGTGATATACATGATTTAGCTTCAACAGCATGCGAAGCAAACGAGTTATCTTCAAATCCAAGCGAAACACATGATTTAGCTTCAAATCAATGCGAATTAGAAGGGTTATCTTCGAATCCATGCGAAACATATGATATTGCTACAAATACTTGTGATATACACGATTCAGCTTCAACAGCATGCGAAACAAACGAGTTAGCTTCAAATCCATGCGAAACACATGATTTAGCCTCAAATCAATGCGAAGTAGAAGGCTTAGCTTCTAATAAATGCGAAACAAATGGTTTAGCTTCAAATACTTGTGATATACATGATTTAGCTTCAACTGCATGCGAAACAAACAAGTTAGCTTCAAGTCCAAACGAAACACATGATTTATCTTCCATGCATTGCGTAGTAGAAGGTTTAACTACAAATCCATGCGATTCAAGTGATTTAGGTTAAAATACTTGCTATATAATGGATTTAGCTTCAACAGGAAGCGAGACAAACGAGTTAGCTTCACATTCATGCGAAACACATGATTTAGATTCAAATCAATGCGAGGTTAAAGCTTTGTCTTCAAATCCATGCGAAACAAATGATTTAGCTTCAAATACTTTCGATATATATGATTTAGATTCAACTGCATGCGAAACAAACGAGTTAACTTCAAATCCATGCGAAACATTTGATTTAACTTCATATCAATGCGAAGTAGAAGGCTGAACTTCGAATCCATGCGAAGCAAATGGTTTAGTTTCAAATACTTGTGATACACTTGAGTTAGCTTCAACAGCATGCGAAACAAACGAGTTAGCTTCAAATCCATGCGAAACACATGATTTAGCATCAAATCAATGCGAAGTGGAAGGCTTACATTCGAATCCATGCGAAACAAATAGTTTAGCTTCATATAATTGTGATATACATGATTTAGCTTCAACAGCATGCGAAATGAACGAGTTAGATTCAAATCCATGCGAAACACATGATTTAGCTTCAAATCAATCCGAAGTAGAAGGGTTATCTTCGAATCCATGCGAAACAAATGGTTTAGCTGCAAATACTTGTGATATACATGATTTAGCTTCAACTGCGTACGAAAAAAAGAGTTAGCTTCAAATCCATGCGAAACATATTATTTAACTTCATATCAATGCGAAGTAGAAGGCTGATCTTCGAATCCATGCGAAGCAATTGGTTTAGCTTCAAATACTTGTGATACACTTGAGTTAGCTTCAACAGCATGCGAAACAAACGAGTTAGCTTCAAATCCATGCGAAACACATGATTTAGCATCAAATCAATGCGAAGTGGAAGGCTTATCTTCGAATCCATGCGAAACAAATGGTTTAGCTTCATATACTTGTGATATACATGATTTAGCTTCAACAGCATGCGAAACAAACGAGTTAGATTCAAATCCATGCGAAACACATGATTTAGCTTCAAATCAATGCGAAGTAGAAGTGTTATCTTCGAATCCATGCGAAACAAATGGTTTAGCTGCAAATACTTGTGATATACATGATTTAGCTTCAACTGCATACGAAAAAAAAGAGTTAGCTTCAAATCCATGCGAAACATATGATTTAACTTCAAATCAATGCGAAGTAGAAGGCAGATCTTCGAATCCACGCAAAACAAATGGTTTAGCTGCACATACTTGTGATATACATGATTCAGCTTCAACTGCATGCGAAACAAACGTGTGAGCTTCAAATCCATGCGAAACACATGGTTTAGATTAAAATGAATTCGAAGTAGAAGGCTTATCTTCGAATCCATGCGAAACAAATGGTTTAGCTTCAAATACTTGTGAAATACATAATTTAGCTTCAACTGCATGCGAAACAAACGAGTTATCTTCAAATCCTTGCGAAACACCTGATTTAGATTAAAATCAATGCGCAGTAGAAGGCTTATCTTCGAATCCGTGCGAAACAAATGATTTAGCTTCAAATACTTGTGATAAATTTGATTTAGCTTCAACAGCATGCGAAACAAACGAGTTAGCTTCAAATCCATGCGAAACACATGATTTAGCTTCAAATCCATGCGAATTAGTAGGGTTATCTTCGAATCCATGCGATACAAATGGTTTAACTGCAAATACTTGTGATATACATGATTTAGCTTCAACTGCATGCGAAACAAACGAGTTAACTTCGAATCCATGCGAAACACATGAGTTAGCTTCAAATCAATGCGAAGTGCAAGGCTTATCTTCGAATCCATGCGAAAGGAATAGTTTAGCTTCAAATACTTGTGATATACAAGAATCAGCTTCAACAGCATGCGAAACAAACGAGTTAGCTTCAAATCCATGCGAAACACATGATTTAGCTTCAAATCAATGCGAATTAGAAGGGTTATCTTGGAATCCATGCGAAACGTATGATATAGCTTCGAATACTTGTGATATACATTATTTAGCTTCAACAGCATCCGAAACAAACGAGTTAGATTCAAATCCATGCGAAACACATGATTTAGCTCCAAATCATTGCGAAGTAGAAGGCTTATCTTCGAATCCATGCGAAACAAACGGAGTAGCTTCTTATACTTGTGATATACATGATTTAGCTTCAACAGCATGCGAAATAAACGAGTTAGATTCAAATCCATGCGAAACACATGATTTAGCTTCAAATCAGTGCGAAGTAGAAGGGTTATCTTCGTATCGATGCGAAACAAATGGTTTAGCTGCAAATACTTGTGATGTACATGATTCAGCTTCAACTGCATGCGAAACAAACGAGTTAGCTTCAAATCCATGCGAAACACATGATTTAGATTAAAATCAATGCGAAGTAGGAGGCTTATCTTCGAATCCATGCGAAACAAATGGTTTAGCTTCAAATACTTGTGATATACATGATTTAGCTTCAACTGCATGCGAAACAAACGTGTTAGCTTAAAATCCATGCGGATCACATGATTTAGCTTCAAATCAATGCGAAGTAGAAGGCTGATCTTCGAATCCATGCGAAGCAAATTGTTTAGCTTCAAATACTTGTGATACACTTGATTTAGCTTCAACAGCATGCGTAACAAACGAGTTAGATTCAAATCCATGCAAAACACATGATTTAGCTTCAAATCAATGCGAAATAGATGGATTATCTTCGAATCCATGCGAAACAAATGGTTTAACTTCAAATACTTGTGATATACATGATTTAGCTTCAACAGCATGCGAAGCAAACGAGTTATCTTCAAATCCAAGCGAAACACATGATTTATCTTCAAATCAATGCTAAGTAGAAAGCTTAGCCTAAAATCCATGGGAATCAAATGGTTTAGCTTCAAATACTTGTGATATACATGATTTAGCTTCAACTGCTAGCGAAAAAACGAATTAGCTTCAAATCCAAGCGAAACACATGCTTTAGCCTCAAATAAATGCGAAGTAGAAGGCTTAGCTTCGAATAAATGCGAAACAAATGGTTTAGCTTCAAATACTTGTGATATACATGATTTAGCTTCAACAACATGCGAAACAAACGAGTTAGCTTCAAGTCCAAGCAAAAACATGATTTAGCATCAAGTCAACGTGAAGTTGCTGGCTTAGCTTCAAATCCATGCGAAACGAATGATTTAGCTTCACATACTTGTGAATATAAGTGATATAGCTTCAAATGTAGGCGAAACATACGAGTTAACTTCAAATCCATGCGAAACACATGATTTAGCTTCAAATCAATGCGATGTGGAAGGCTTACCTTCGAATCCATGCGAAACGAATAGTTTAGCTTCAAATACTTGTGATATACATGAGTTAGCTTCAACAGCATGCGAAACAAACGAGTTAGCTTCAAATCCATGCGAAACACATGATTTAGCATCAAATCAATGCGAAGTGGAAGGCTTATCTTCGAATCCATGCGAAACAAATGGTTTAGCTTCATATACTTGTGATATACATGATTTAGCTTCAACAGCATGCGAAATGAACGAGTTAGTTTCAAATCCATGCGAAACACATGATTTAGCTTCAAATCAATGCGAAGTAGAAGGGTTATGTTCGAATCCATGCGAAACAAATGGTTTAGCTGCAAATACTTGTGATATACATGATTTAGCTTCAACTGCGTACGAAAAAAAGAGTTAGCTTCAAACCCATGCGAAACATATTATTTAACTTCATATCAATGCGAAGTAGAAGGCTGATCTTCGAATCCATGCGAAGCAAATGGTTTAGCTTCAAATACTTGTGATACACTTGAGTTAGCTTCAACAGCATGCGAAATGAACGAGTTAGATTCAAATCCATGCGAAACACATGATTTAGCTTCAAATCAATTCGAAGTAGAAGGCTTATCTTCGAATCCATGCGAAACAAATGGTTTAGCTTCAAATACTTGTGAAATACATAATTTAGCTTCAACAGAATGCGAAACAAACGAGTTAGCTTCAAATCCATGCGAAACGCATGATTTACCATCTAATAAATGCGAAGTAGAAGGCTTATCTTCGAATCCATGCGAAGCAAATGGTTTGGCTTCAAATACTTGTGATACACTTGATTTAGCTTCAACAGAATGCGAAACAAACGAGGTAGCTTCCAGTCCATGCGAACACATAATTTAGCTACAAATCAATGCGAGGTAGGAGCCTTATCTTCGAATCCATGCGAAACAAATGGTTTAGCTTCAGATACTTGTGATATACATGACTTAGCTTCATCAGCATGCGAAACAAACGAGTTAGCTTCAAATCCATGCGAAACACATGATTTAGCTTCAAATCAATGCGAATTAGAAGGGTTATCTTCGAATCCATGCGAAACATATGATATAGCTTCAAATACTTGTGATATACATGATTTAGCTTCAACAGCATGCGAAACAAACGAGTTAGCTTCAAATCCTTGCGAAACACATGATTTAGTATCAAGTCAACGCGAAGTTGATGGCTTAGCTTCAAATCCATGCGAAACTAATGATTTAGCTTCAAATACTTGTGAATATAAGTGATATAGCTTCAAATGCAGGCGAAACAAACGAGTTAGCTTCAAACCCATGCTTAACACATGATTTAGTATCTAATCAATGCGAAGTAGAAGGCTAATCTTCGAATCCATGCGAAACAAATGGTTTAGCTGCAAATATTTGTGATATACATGATTTAGCTTCAACTGCATGCGAAACAAACGAGTTAACTTCAAATCCATGCGAAACACATGAGTTAGCTTCAAATCAATGCGAAGTAGAAGGGTTATCTTCGAATCCATGCGAAACAAATGGTTTAGCTGCAAATATTTGTGATATACATGATTTAGCTTCAACTGCATGCGAAACAAACGAGTTAACTTCAAATCCATGCGAAACACATGAGTTAGCTTCAAATCAATGCGAAGTGCAAGGCTTATCTTCGAATCCTTGCGAAGCAAATGGTTTAGCTTCAAATACTTGTGATATAAATGATTTAGTTTCAACAGCATGCGAAACAAACGAGTTAGATTCAAATCCATGCTAAACACATGCTTTAGCTTCAAATCAATGCGAGGTAGGAGGCTTATCTTCGAATCCATGCGAAAAAAATGGTTTAGCTACAAATACTTGTGATATACATGATTTAGCTTCAACAGCATGCGAAACAAACGAGCTAGCTTCAAGTCCAAGCGAATAACATGATTTATCATCAAGTCAACGCGAAGTTGACGGCTTAGCTTCAAATACATGAGAAACGAATGATTTAGCTTCACATACTTGAGAATATAAGTGATATAGCTTCAAATGCAGGTGAAACAAACGAGTGAGCTTCAAATCCTTGCGAAACACATGATTTAGATTAAAATCAATGCGCAGTAGAAGGATTATCTTCGAATCCGTGCGAAACAAATGGTTTAGCTTCAAATACTTGTGATAAATTTGATTTAGCTTCAACAGCATGCGAAACAAACGAGTTAGCTTCAAATCCATGCGAAACACATGATTTAGCTTCAAATCCATGCGAATTAGAAGGGATATCTTCGAATCCATGCGATACAAATGGTTTAACTGCAAATACTTGTGATATACATGATTTAGCTTCAACTGCATGCGAAACAAACGAGTTAACTTCGAATCCATGCGAAACACATGAGTTAGCTTCAAATCAATGCGAAGTGGAAGGCTTATCTTCGAATCCATGCGAAAGGAATAGTTTAGCTTCAAATACTTGTGATATACAAGATTCAGCTTCAACAGCATGCGAAACAAACGAGTTAGCTTCAAATCAATGCGAATTAGAAGGGTTATCTTGGAATCCATGCGAAACGTATGATATAGTTTCAAATACTTGTGATATACATTATTTAGCTTCAACAGCATCCGAAACAAACGAGTTAGATTCAAATCCATGCGAAACACATGATTTAGCACCAAATCATTGCGAAGTAGAAGGCTTATCTTCGAATCCATGCGAAACAAACGGATTAGCTTCTTATACTTGTGATATACATGATTTAGCTTCAACAGCATGCGAAATAAACGAGTTAGATTCAAATCCATGCGAAACACATGATTTAGCTTCAAATCAATGCGAAGTAGAAGGGTTATCTTCGTATCGATGCGAAACAAATGGTTTAGCTGCAAATACTTGTGATGTACATGATTCAGCTTCAACTGCATGCGAAACAAACGAGTTAGCTTCAAGTCCAAGCAAAAACATGATTTAGCATCAAGTCAACGTGAAGTTGATCGCTTAGATTCAAATCCATGCGAAACGAATGATTTAGCTTCACATACTTGTGAATATAAGTGATATAGCTTCAAATGTAGGCGAAACATACGAGTTAACTTCAAATCCATGCGAAACACATGATTTAGCTTCAAATCAATGCGATGTGGAAGGCTTACCTTCGAATCCATGCGAAACGAATAGTTTAGCTTCAAATACTTGTGATATACATGATTTAGTTCCAACAACATGCGAAACAAACGAGTTAGCTTCAAATCCATGCGAAACACATGATTTAGATTAAAATCAATGCGAAGTAGAAGGCTTATCTTCGAAACCACGCGAAACGAATAGTTTAGCTTCAAATACTTGTGATATTCATGATTCAGCTTCAACTGCATGCGAAACAAACGAGTTAGCTTCAAATCCATGCGAAACACATGATTTAGCTTCAAATCAATGCGAATTAGAAGGGTTATCTTCGAATCCATGCGAAACATATGATATTGCTACAAATACTTGTGATATACATGAGTTAGCTTCAACAGCATGCGAAACAAACGAGTTAGCTTCAAATCCATGCGAAACACATGATTTAGAATCAAATCAATGCGAAGTAGAAGGCTTAGCTTCAAATCCAGCGAAACGAATGATTTAGCTTCAAATACTTGCGAATATCACTGATATAGCTTCAAATGCAGGCGAAACAAACGAGTTAGCTTTAAATCCATGCAAAAGACATGATTTACATTCAAATCAATGCGAAGTAGAAGGCTTAGTTTGAAATCCATGCGTATCAAGTTCTTTAGCTTCAAATACTTATTATATACATGATTTAGCTTCAACTGCTTGGGAAGCAAACGAGTTAACTTCAAATCCATTCAAAACACATGATTTAGCTTCAAATCGATGCGAAACTCATGATTTAGCTTCAAATCAATGCGAAGTAGAAGGCTGATCTTCGAATCCATGCGAATCAAATGGTTTAGCTTCAAATACTTGTGATATGCGTGATTTTGCTTCAACTGTATGCAAAACGAACGAGTTAGCTTCAAATCCAAGCGAAACGCATGATTTAGATTCAAATCAATGCGAAGTAGAAGGGTTAGCTTCAAATCCAGCGAAACGAATGGTTTAGCTTCATACACTTGTGATATACGTGATTTACATTCAACAGCAAGAGAAACAAACGAGTTAGTTTCAAATCCAAGCGACACACATGATTTAGATTCAAATCAATGCGAAGTAGAAGGCTTAGCTTCAAATCCAACGAAACGAATGATTTAGCTTCAAATACTTGCGAATATCACTGATATAGCTTCAAATGCAGGTGAAACAAACGAGTTAGCTTTAAATCCATGCAAAGACAGGATTTACCTTCAAATCAATGCGAAGTAGAAGGCTTAGTTTGAAATCCATGCGAATAAAGTTCTTTAGCTTCAAATACTTATGGTATACATGATTTAGCTTCAACTGCATGCGAAACAAACGACTTAGCTTCAAATCCATGCGAAATACGTGATTTAGCTTCAAACAAACGCGAATTAGGAGGCTGATCTGCGAATCCAAGCGAAACAAATAGCTCAGGCTCAAATACTTGTGTTATACATGATTTACCTTCAACAGTATGCGAAACAAACGAGTTAGCTTCAAATCCATGCGAAACGAATAGTTTAGCTCCAAATACTTGTGACATACATGATTTACCTTCAACTGCGTGCGAAACAAACGAGTTAGCTTCAAATTCATGCGAAACAAATGGTTTAGCTTCAAATACTTGTGACATACTTGATTTAGCTTCAAATGCAGGCGAAACAAACGAGTTAGCTTCAAATCCATGCGAAACACATGATTTAGCTTCAAATGAATGCGAAGTAGAAGGCTGATCTTCGAATCCATGCGAAACGAATGGTTTAGCTTCAAATACTTGCGAATATCACTGATATAGCTTCAAATGCAGGCGAAACAAACGAGTTAGCTTTAAATCCATGCAAATGACATGATTTACCTTCAAATCAATGCGAAGTAGAGGGCTTAGTTTGAAATCCATGCGTATCAAGTTCTTTAGCTTCAAATACTTATGATATAAATGATTTAGCTTCAACTGCTTGGGAAGAAAACGAGTTAACTTCAAATCCATTCAAAACACATGATTTAGCTTCAAATCCAGGCGAAACTCATGATTTAGCTTCAAATCAATGCGAAGTAGAAGGCTTAGCTTCAAATCCAGCGAAACGAATAGTTTAGCTTCAAACACTTGTGATATAAATGATATAGCTTCAAATTCAGGCGCAACAAACGAGTCAGCATCAAATCCATGCGTAAAACATGATTTAGCTTGAAATGAATGCGAAGTAGAAGGCTTAGCTTCAAATGTATGTGAAACAAATGGTTCAGCTTCAAATACTTGTGATATACATGATTTAGATTCAACTTCATGCAAAACCAACGAGTTAGCTTCAAATCCGAGCGACACACATGATTTAGATTCAAATCAATGCGAAGTAGAAGGCTTAGCTTCAAATCCAACGAAACGAATGATTTAGCTTCAAATACTTGCGAATATTACTGATATAGCTTCAAATGCAGGTGAAACAAACGAGTTAGCTTTAAATCCATGCAAAAGACAGGATTTACCTTCAAATCAATGCGAAGTAGAAGGCTTAGTTTGAAATCCATGCGAATAAAGTTCTTTAGCTTCAAATACTTATGGTATACATGATTTAGCTTCAACTGCATGCGAAACAAACGACTTAGCTTCAAATCCATGCGAAGCACGTGATTTAGCTTCAAACAAACGCGAATTAGGAGGCTGATCTGCGAATCCAAGCGAAACAAATAGCTCAGGCTCAAATACTTGTGTTATACATGATTTACCTTCAACAGTATGCGAAACAAACGAGTTAGCTTCAAATCCATTCAAAACACATGATTTAGCTTCAAATTCATTCGAAAGACATGGTTTAGCGTACTATTCATGGGAATCAAATGGTTCAGATGCAAATACTTGTGATATACATCATATAGCTTCAAATGCAGGCGAAACAAACGAGTCATCTTCAAAACCATGCGAAACAAATGATTTAGATTCAATTCAATGCGAAGTAGAAGTCTTATCTTCGAATCCATGCGAAAAACATGATTTAACTTCCAATCAATGTGAAGTAGAAGGCTTAGCTTCAAATGTATGTGAAACAAATGGTTCAGCTTCAAATACTTGTGATATACATGATTTAGATTCAACTTCATGCAAAACCAACGAGTTAGCTTCAAATCCAAGCGAAACACATGATTTAGAATCAAATCAATGCGAAGTAGAAGGCTTAGCTTCAAATCCGTGCGAATCAAACGTTGTAACTTCAAATACTTGTGATATTTATGATTTAGCTTCAACTGCATGCGAAACAGATGGTTCAGCTTCAAATACTTGTGATGAACATGATTTAGCTTCAACTGCATGCGAATCAATTGGTTTAGCACCAAATACTTGTGATATACATGATTTTGCTTCAAATGCAGGAGAAACGAACGACTAAGCTTCAAATACAAGCGAAACACATGATTCTGCCTCAAATCAATTCGAAATAGAAGGCTTAGCTTCAAATCCATACGAAACACATGATTTATCTTCAAATCAATGCGAAGTAGAAGGCTTATCTTCGAAACCATGCGAAACAAATGGATTAGCTTCATATACTTGTGATATACATGATTTAGCTTCAACAGCATGCGAAATAAACGAGTTAGCTTCAAACCCATGCGAAACACATGATTTAGCATCTAATCAATGCGAAGCAGAAGGCTAATCTTCGAATCCATGCGAAACAAATGATATAGCTTCAAATACTTGTGACATACATGATTTAGTTTCAACTGCATGCGAAACAAACGAGATAGCTTCAGATCCAAGCGAAACACATGATTTAGCTTCAAATGCAGGTGAAACAAACGAATTAACTTCAAATCCATGCGAAACACATGATTTAGCTTCAAATCAATGCGAAGTAGAAGGCTTATCTTCAAATCCATGCGAAACAAGTGGTTCAGCTTCAAATAATTGTGATGTGCATGATTTAGCTTCAAATGCAAGCGATACAATCGAGTTGGCTTCAAATCCATGCGAAACACATCTTTTAGCTTCAAATCAATGCGAAGTTGAAGGCTTAGCTTCAAATCCATGCGAAACGAATGATTTAGCTTCACATACTTGAGAATATAAGTGATATAGCTTCAAATGCAGGTGAAACAAACGAGTTAGCTTCAAACCCATGCGAAACACATGATTTAGCATCTAATCAATGCGAAGTAGGTGGCTTATCTTCGATTCCATGCGATACAAATGGTTTAGCTTCAAATAATTGTGATATACATGATTTAGCTTCAACAGCATGCGAAACAAACGAGTTAGCTTCAAATTCATGCGAAACACATGATTTAGCCTCAAATCAATGCGAAGTAGAAGGCTTAGCTTCTAATTAATGCGAAACAAATGGTTTAGCTTCAAATACTTGTGATACACATGATTCAGCTTCAACTGCATGCGAAACAAACGAGTTAGCTTCAAATCCATGCGAAACACATGATTCAGATTAAAATCAATGCGAAGTAGAAGGCTTATCTTCGAATAAATGCGAAACAAATGGTTTAGCTTCAAATACTAGTGATACACTTGATTTAGCTTCAACAGCATGCGAAGCAAACGAGTTAGATTCAAATCCATGCGAAACACATGATCTAGCTTCAAATCAATGCGAAGTGGAAGGCTTATCTTCGAATCCATTTGAAACGTATAGTTTAGCTTCAAATACTTTTGATATACATGATTCAGCTTCAACTGCATGCTAAACAAACGAGAAAGCTTCAAATCCATGCGAAACACATGAATTAGCATCACGTCAACGCGAATTTGATGGCTTAGCTTCAAATCCATGCAAAACGAATGATTTAGCTTCACATACTTGAAAATATAAGTGATTTGGCTTCAAATGCAGGCGAAACAAACGAGTTAGCTTCAAACCCATGCGAAACACATGATTTAGCATCTAATCAATGCGAAGTAGAAGGCTGACCTTCGAATCCATGCGAAGCAAATGGTTTAGCTTCAAATACTTGTGATATACATGATTTAGCTTCAACAGAATGCGAAACAAACGAGTTAGCTTCAAATCCATGCGAAACGCATGATTTACCATCTAATAAATGCGAAGTAGAAGGCTGATCTTCGAATCCATGCGAAGCAAATGGTTTGGCTTCAAATAGTTGTGATACACTTGATTTAGCTTCAACAGCATGCGAAACAAACGAGTTAGCTTCAAATCCTTGCGAAACACATGATTTAGTATCAAGTCAACGCGAAGTTGATGGCTTAGCTTCAAATCCATGCGAAACGAATGATTTAGCTTCACATACTTGTGAATATAAGTGATATAGCTTCAAATGCAGGCGAAACAAACGAGTTAGTTTCAAACCCATGCTAAACACATGATTTAGCATCTAATCAATGCGAAGTAGAAGGCTAATCTTCGAATCCATGCGAAACAAATGATATAGCTTCAAATACTTGTGATATACATGATTTAGTTTCAACAGCATGCGAAACAAACGAGTTAGCTTCAAATCCATGCGAAACACATGATTTAGCTTCAAATCAATGCGAAGTAGAAGGGTTATCTTCGAATCCATGCGAAACAAATGGTTTAGCTGCAAATATTTGTGATATACATGATTTAGCTTCAACTGCATGCGAAACAAACGAGTTAACTTCAAATCCATGCGAAACACATGAGTTAGCTTCAAATCAATACGAAGAAGAAGGGTTATCTTCGAATCCATGCGAAACGAATAGTTTAGCTTCAAATACTTGTGATATTCATGATTCAGCTTCAACTGCATGCGAAACAAACGAGTTAGCTTCAAATCCATGCGAAACTCATGATTTAGCTTCAAATCAATGCGCATTAGAAGGGTTATCTTCGAATCCATGCGAAACATATGATATAGCTACAAATACTTGTGATATACATGATTCAGCTTCAACAGCATGCGAAACAAACGAGTTAGCTTCAAGTCCAAGCGAATAACATGATTTATCATCAAGTCAACGCGAAATTGACGGCTTAGCTTCAAATACATGCGAAACGAATGATTTAGCTTCACATACTTGAGAATATAAGTGATATAGCTTCAAATGCAGATGAAACAAACGAGTTAGCTTCAAACCCATGCGAAACACATGATTTAGCATCTAATCAATGCGAAGTAGAAGGCTGATCTTCGAATCCATGCGAAGCAAATTGTTTAGCTTCAAATACTTGTGATACACTTGATTTAGCTTCAACAGCATGCAAAATAAACGAGTTAGCTTCAAAACCATGCGAAACACATGATTTAGTTTCAAATCAATGCGGAGTAGGTGGCTTATCTTCGATTCCATGCGATACAAATGGTTTAGCTTCAAATAATTGTGATATACACGATTTAGCTTCAACAGCATGCGAAACAAACGAGTTAGATTCAAATCCATGCGAAACACATGATTTGGCTTCAAATCAATACGAAGAAGAAGGGTTATCTTCGAATCCATGCGAAACGAATAGTTTAGCTTCAAATACTTGTGATATTCATGATTCAGCTTCAACTGCATGCGAAACAAACGAGTTAGCTTCAAATCCATGCGAAACTCATGATTTAGCTTCAAATCAATGCGCATTAGAAGGGTTATCTTCGAATCCATGCGAAACATATGATATAGCTACAAATACTTGTGATATACATGATTTAGCTTCAACAGCATGCGAAACAAACTAGTTAGCTTCAAATCCATGCGAAATACATGATTTAGATTAAAATCAATGCGAAGTAGAAGGCTTATCTTCGAATAAATGCGAAACAAATGGTTTAGCTTCAAATACTAGTGATACACTTGATTTAGCTTCAACAGCATGCGAAGCAAACGAGTTAGATTCAAATCCATGCGAAACACATGATCTAGCTTCAAATCAAAGCGAAGTGGAAGGCTTATCTTCGAATCCATTTGAAACGTATAGTTTAGCTTCAAATACTTTTGATATACAGGAATCAGCTTCAACTGCATGCTAAACAAACGAGATAGCTTCAAATCCATGCGAAACACATGATTTAGCATCTAATCAATGCGAAGTAGAAGGCTGACCTTCGAATCCATGCGAAGCAAATGGTTTGGCTTCAAATAGTTGTGATACACTTGATTTAGCTTCAACAGCATGCGAAACAATGAGTTAGCTTCAAATCCTTGCGAAACACATGATTTAGTATCAAGTCAACGCGAAGTTGATGGCTTAGCTTCAAATACATGCGAAACGAATGATTTAGCTTCACATACTTGAGAATATAAGTGATACAGCTTGAAATGCAGGTGAAACAAACGAGTTAGCTTCAAACCCATGCGAAACACATGATTTAGCATCTAATCAATGCGAAGTAGAAGGCTGATCTTCGAATCCATGCGAAGCAAATTGTTTAGGTTCAAATACTTGTGATACACTTGATTTAGCTTCAACAGCATGCGAAATAAACGAGTTAGCTTCAAAACCATGCGAAACGCATGATTTAGCTTCGAATCAATGCGGAGTAGGTGGCTTATCTTCGATTCCATGCGATACAAATGGTTTAGCTTCAAATAATTGTGATATACATGATTTAGCTTCAACAGCATGCGAAACAAACGAGTTAGATTCAAATCCATGCGAAACACATGATTTAGCTTCAAATCAATGCGAATTAGAAGGGTTATCATCGAATCCATGCGAAACATATGATATAGCTACAAATACTTGTGATATACATGATTCAGCTTCAACAGCATGCGAAACAAACGAGTTAGCTTCAAATTCATGCGAAACACATGATTTAGCCTCAAATCAATGCGAAGTAGAAGGCTTAGCTTCTAATTAATGCGAAACAAATGGTTTAGCTTCAAGTACTTGTGATATACATGATTCAGCTTCAACTGCATGCGAAACAAACGAGTTAGCTTCAAATCCATGCGAAACACATGATTTAGATTAAAATCAATGCGAAGTAGAAGGCTTATCTTCGAATAAATGCGAAACAAATGATATAGCTTCAAATACTTGTGATATACATGATTTAGTTCCAACAGCATGCGAAACAAACGAGTTAGCTTCAAATCCATGCGAAACACATGATTTATCTTCAAATCAATACGAAGTAGAAGGTTGATCTTCTAATCCACGCGATACAAATGGTTTAGCTTCAAATACTAGTGATACACTTGATTTAGCTTCAACAGCATGCGAAGCAAACGAGTTAGCTTCAAATCCATGCGAAAACATGATTTAGCTTCAAATCAATGCGAAGTAGGAGGCTTATCTACGAATCCATGCGAAACAAATGGATTAGATTCATATACTTGTGATATACATGATTTAGATTCAACAGCATGCGAAATAAACGAGTTAGATTCAAATCCATGCGAAACACATGATCTAGCTTCAAATCAATGCGAAGAAGATGGGTTATCTTCGAATCCATGCGAAACGAATAGTTTAGCTTCAATTACTTGTGATATACATGATTCAGTTTCAACTGCATGCGAAACAAACGAGTTAGCTTCAAATCCATGCGAAACACATGATTTAGCTTCAAATCAATGCGAATTAGAAGGGTTATCTTCGAATCAATGCGAAACATATGATATAGCTTCAAATACTTGTGATATACATGATTTAGCTTCAACAGCATGCGAAGCAAACGAGTTAACTTCAAGTCCAAGCGAAAAACATGATTTATCTTCAAATCAATGCTAAGTAGAAAGCTTAGTTTCAAATCCATGGGAATCAAATGGTTTAGCTTCAAATACTTGTGATATACATGATTCAGCTTCAACTGCATGCGAAACAAACGAGTTAGCTTCAAATCCATGCGAAACACATGATTTAGATTAAAATCAATGCGAAGTAGAATGCTTATCTTCGAATAAATGCGAAACAAATGATATAGCTTCAAATACTTGTGATATACATGATTTAGTTCCAACAGCATGCGAAACAAACGAGTTAGATTCAAATCCATACGAAACACATGATTTATCTTCAAATCAATGCGAAGTAGAAGGCTTATCTTCGAAACCATGAGAAACAAATGGATTAGCTTCATATACTTGTGATATACATGATTTAGCTTCAACAGCGTGCGAAATAAACGAGTTAGCTTCAAACCCATGCGAAACACATGATTTAACTTCAAATCAATGCGAAGAAGAAGGGTTATCTTCGAATCCAGGCGAAACATATGATATAGCTACAAATACTTGTGATATACATGATTCAGCTTCAACAGCATGCGAAGCAAACGAATTAGCTTCAAATCCATGCGAAGCACATGATTTAGCATCAAGTCAACGCGAAGTTGATGGCTTAGCTTCAAATCAATGCGAAACGAATGATTTAGCTTCACATACTTGTGAATATAAGTGATATAGCTTCAAATGCAGGCGAAACAAACGAGTTAGCTTCAAACCCATGCGAAACACATGATTTAGCATCTAATCAATGCGAAGTAGAAGGCTAATCTTCGAATCCATGCGAAACAAATGATACAGCTTCAAATACTTGTGATATACATGATTTAGTTTCAACAGCATGCGAAACAAACGAGTTAGCTTCGAATCCATGCGAAACACATGATTTAGCTTCAAATCAATGCGAATTAGAAGGCTTAGCTTCGAATAAATGCGAAACAAATGATATAGCTTCAAATACTTGTGATATACATGATTTAGTTCCAACAGCATGCGAAACAAACGAGTTAGATTCAAATCCATACGAAACACATGATTTATCTTCAAATAAATGCGAAGTAGAATGCTTATCTTCGAATCCATGCGAAACAAATGGTTTAACTTCAAATACTTGTTTTATACATGATTTAGCGTCAACTGCATGCGAAAACAAGGATATAGCTACAAATCCATGCGAAACACATGATTTAGCTTCAACAGCATGCGAAGCAAATTAGTTATCTTCAAATCCAAACGAAACACATGATTTATCTTCAAATCAATGCTAAGTAGAAAGCTTAGCTTCAAATCCATGGGAATAAAATGGTTTAGCTTCAAATACTTGTGATATACATGATTTAGCTTCAACTGCTAGCGAAAAAACGAATCAGCTTCAAATCCAAGCGAAACACATGATTTAGCCTCAAATCAATGCGAAGTAGAAGGCTTAGCTTCGAATAAATGCGAAGCAAATTGTTTAGCTTCAAATACTTGTGATACACTTGATTTAGCTTCAACAGCATGCGAAGCAAACGAGTCAGCATCAAATCCATGTGAAACACATGATTTAGCTTCAAATCAATGCGAATTAGAAGGGTTATCTTGGAATCCATGCGAAACAAATGGTTTAGCTTCAAATACTTGTGATATACATGATTTAGATTAAACAGCATGCGAAACAAACGAGTTAACTTCAAGTCCAAGCGAAAAACATGATTTATCATCATGTCAACGCGAAGTTGACGGCTTAGCTTCAAATCCATGCGAAACGAATGATTTAGCTTCACATACTTGAGAATATAAATGATATAGCTTCAAATGCAGGCTAAACAAACGAGTTAGCTTCAAACCCATGCGAAACACATGATTTAGCATCTAATCAATGAGAAGTAGAATGCTGATCTTCGCAATTCATGCGAAGCAAATGGTTTAGCTTCAAATACTTGTGAGACACTTGATTTAGCTTCAACTGCATGCGAGACAAACGAGTTAACTTCAAATCCATGCGAAACAAAAGATTTAGCTTCAAATCAATGCGATGTGGAAGGCTAATCTTCGAATACATGCGAAACAAATGGTTTAGCTTCAAATACTTGTGATATACATGATTTAGCTTCAACAGCATGCGAAACAAACGAGTTAGCTTCAAGTCCAAGCGAAAAACATGATTTATCATCAAGTCAACGCGAAGTTGACGGCTTAGCTTCAAATCCATGCGCAACGAATGATTTAGCTTCACATACTTGTGAATATAAGTGATATAGCTTCAAATGCAGGCGAAACAAACGAGTTAGCTTCAAACCCATGCGAAACACATGATTTAGCATCTAATCAATGCGAAGTAGAAGGCTGATCTTCGAATCCATGCGAAGCAAATTGTTTAGCTTCAAATACTTGTGATACACTGGATTTAGGTTCTACAGCATGCGAAATAAACGAGTTAGCTTCAAATCCATGCGAAACACATGATTTAGCTACAAATCAATGCGAAGTAGGTGGCTTATCTTCGATTCCATGCGATACAAATGGTTTAGCTTCAAATAATTGTGATATACATGATTCAGCTTCAACTGCTAGCGAAAAAACGAGTTAGCTTCAAATCCATGCGAAACAAATGATTTAGCATCAAATCAATGCGAAGTAGAAGGCTGACCTTCGAATCCATGCGAAGCAAATGGTTTAGCTTCAAATACTTATGATATAAATGATTTAGTTTCAACAGCATGCGAAACAAACGAGTTAGATTCAAATCCATGCGAAACATTTGATTTAACTTCATATCAATGCGAAGTAGAAGGCTGATCTTCGAATCCATGCGAAGCAAAAGGTTTAGTTTCAAATACTTGTGACACACTTGAGTTAGCTTCAACAGCATGCGAAACAAACGAGTTAGCTTCAAATCCATGCGAAACACATGATTTAGCATCAAATCAATGCGAACTGGAAGGCTTATCTTCGAATCCATGCGAAACAAATGGTTTAGCTTCATATACTTGTGATATACATGATTTAGCTTCAACAGCATGCGAAATGAACGAGTTAGATTCAAATCCATGCGAAACACATGATTTAGATTAAAATCAATGCGAAGTAGAAGGCTTATCTTCGAAACCATGCGAAACGAATAGTTTAGCTTCAAATACTTGTGATATTCATGATTCAGCTTCAACTGCATGCCAAACAAAAGAGTTAGCTTCAAATCCATGCGAAACACATGATTTAGCTTCAAATCAATGCGAATTAGAAGGGTTATCTTCGAATCCATGCGAAACATATGATATAGCTACAAATACTTGTGATATACATGATTCAGCTTCAACTGCATGCGAAACAAACGAGTTAGCTTCACATTCATGCGAAACACATGATTTAGATTCAAATCAATGCGAGGTAAAAGCTTTGTCTTCAAATCCATGCGAAACAAATGATTTAGCTTCAAATACTTTCGATATAAATGATTTAGATTCAACTGCATGCGAAACAAACGAGTTAACTTCAAATCCATGCGAAACAAATGATTTAGTTTCAAATCAATGCGAAGTAGAAGACTGATCTTCAAATCCATGTGAAACGAACAGTTTAGCTTCCAAAACTTTTGATATACATGATTTAGCTTCAACAGCATGCGAAACAAACGAGTTAGCTTCAAATCCATGCGAAACACATGATTTATCTTCAAATCAATGCGAAGTAGAAGGTTGATCTTCTAATCCACGCGATACAAATGGTTTAGCTTCAAATACTAGTGATACACTTGATTTAGCTTCAACAGCATGCGAAGCAAACGAGTTAGCTTCAAATCCATGCGAAAACATGATTTAGCTTCAAATCAATGCGAAGTAGGAGGCTTATCTACGAATCCATGCGAAACAAATGGATTAGATTCATATACTTGTGATATACATGATTTAGATTCAACAGCATGCGAAATAAACGAGTTAGATTCAAATCCATGCGAAACACATGATCTAGCTTCAAATCAATGCGAAGAAGATGGGTTATCTTCGAATCCATGCGAAACGAATAGTTTAGCTTCAATTACTTGTGATATACATGATTCAGTTTCAACTGCATGCGAAACAAACGAGTTAGCTTCAAATCCATGCGAAACACATGATTTAGCTTCAAATCAATGCGAATTAGAAGGGTTATCTTCGAATCAATGCGAAACATATGATATAGCTTCAAATACTTGTGATATACATGATTTAGCTTCAACAGCATGCGAAGCAAACGAGTTAACTTCAAGTCCAAGCGAAAAACATGATTTATCTTCAAATCAATGCTAAGTAGAAAGCTTAGTTTCAAATCCATGGGAATCAAATGGTTTAGCTTCAAATACTTGTGATATACATGATTCAGCTTCAACTGCATGCGAAACAAACGAGTTAGCTTCAAATCCATGCGAAACACATGATTTAGATTAAAATCAATGCGAAGTAGAATGCTTATCTTCGAATAAATGCGAAACAAATGATATAGCTTCAAATACTTGTGATATACATGATTTAGTTCCAACAGCATGCGAAACAAACGAGTTAGATTCAAATCCATACGAAACACATGATTTATCTTCAAATCAATGCGAAGTAGAAGGCTTATCTTCGAAACCATGAGAAACAAATGGATTAGCTTCATATACTTGTGATATACATGATTTAGCTTCAACAGCGTGCGAAATAAACGAGTTAGCTTCAAACCCATGCGAAACACATGATTTAACTTCAAATCAATGCGAAGAAGAAGGGTTATCTTCGAATCCAGGCGAAACATATGATATAGCTACAAATACTTGTGATATACATGATTCAGCTTCAACAGCATGCGAAGCAAACGAATTAGCTTCAAATCCATGCGAAGCACATGATTTAGCATCAAGTCAACGCGAAGTTGATGGCTTAGCTTCAAATCAATGCGAAACGAATGATTTAGCTTCACATACTTGTGAATATAAGTGATATAGCTTCAAATGCAGGCGAAACAAACGAGTTAGCTTCAAACCCATGCGAAACACATGATTTAGCATCTAATCAATGCGAAGTAGAAGGCTAATCTTCGAATCCATGCGAAACAAATGATATAGCTTCAAATACTTGTGATATACATGATTTAGTTTCAACAGCATGCGAAACAAACGAGTTAGCTTCGAATCCATGCGAAACACATGATTTAGCTTCAAATCAATGCGAATTAGAAGGGTTATCTTCGAATGCATGCGAAACATATGATATAGCTTCAAATACTTTTGATATACATGATTTAGCTTCAACTGCTAGCGAAAAAACGAGTTAGCTTCAAATCCAAGCGAAACACATGATTTAGCCTCAAATCAATGCGAAGTAGAAGGCTTAGCTTCGAATAAATGCGAAACAAATGATATAGCTTCAAATACTTGTGATATACATGATTTAGTTCCAACAGCATGCGAAACAAACGAGTTAGATTCAAATCCATACGAAACACATGATTTATCTTCAAATAAATGCGAAGTAGAATGCTTATCTTCGAATCCATGCGAAACAAATGGTTTAACTTCAAATACTTGTGATATACATGATTTAGCTTCAACAGCATGCGAAGCAAATTAGTTATCTTCAAATCCAAACGAAACACATGATTTATCTTCAAATCAATGCTAAGTAGAAAGCTTAGCTTCAAATCCATGGGAATAAAATGGTTTAGCTTCAAATACTTGTGATATACATGATTTAGCTTCAACTGCTAGCGAAAAAACGAATCAGCTTCAAATCCAAGCGAAACACATGATTTAGCCTCAAATCAATGCGAAGTAGAAGGCTTAGCTTCGAATAAATGCGAAGCAAATTGTTTAGCTTCAAATACTTGTGATACACTTGATTTAGCTTCAACAGCATGCGAAGCAAACGAGTTAGCATCAAATCCATGTGAAACACATGATTTAGCTTCAAATCAATGCGAATTAGAAGGGTTATCTTGGAATCCATGCGAAACAAATGGTTTAGCTTCAAATACTTGTGATATACATGATTTAGCTTAAACAGCATGCGAAACAAACGAGTTAACTTCAAGTCCAAGCGAAAAACATGATTTATCATCATGTCAACGCGAAGTTGACGGCTTAGCTTCAAATCCATGCGAAACGAATGATTTAGCTTCACATACTTGAGAATATAAATGATATAGCTTCAAATGCAGGCTAAACAAACGAGTTAGCTTCAAACCCATGCGAAACACATGATTTAGCATCTAATCAATGAGAAGTAGAATGCTGATCTTCGCAATTCATGCGAAGCAAATGGTTTAGCTTCAAATACTTGTGAGACACTTGATTTAGCTTCAACTGCATGCGAGACAAACGAGTTAACTTCAAATCCATGCGAAACAAATGATTTAGCTTCAAATCAATGCGATGTGGAAGGCTAATCTTCGAATACATGCGAAACAAATGGTTTAGCTTCAAATACTTGTGATATACATGATTTAGCTTCAACAGCATGCGAAACAAACGAGTTAGCTTCAAGTCCAAGCGAAAAACATGATTTATCATCAAGTCAACGCGAAGTTGACGGCTTAGCTTCAAATCCATGCGCAACGAATGATTTAGCTTCACATACTTGTGAATATAAGTGATATAGCTTCAAATGCAGGCGAAACAAACGAGTTAGCTTCAAACCCATGCGAAACACATGATTTAGCATCTAATCAATGCGAAGTAGAAGGCTGATCTTCGAATCCATGCGAAGCAAATTGTTTAGCTTCAAATACTTGTGATACACTTGATTTAGGTTCTACAGCATGCGAAATAAACGAGTTAGCTTCAAATCCATGCGAAACACATGATTTAGCTACAAATCAATGCGAAGTAGGTGGCTTATCTTCGTATCGATGCGAAACAAATGGTTTAGCTGCAAATACTTGTGATGTACATGATTCAGCTTCAACTGCATGCGAAACAAACGAGTTAGCTTCAAATCCATGCGAAGCACATGATTTAGATTAAAATCAATGCGAAGTAGAAGGCTTATCTTCGAATCCATGCGAAACAAATGGTTTAGCTTCAAATACTTGTGATATACATGATTTAGCTTCAACTGCATGCGAAACAAACGTGTTAGCTTACAATCCATGCGAAACACATGATTTAGCTACTAATCAATGCGAAGTAGGTGGCTTATCTTCGATTCCATGCCATACAAATGGTTTAGCTTCAAATAATTGTGATATACATGATTTAGCTTCAACAGCATGCGAAACAAACGAGTTAGCTTCAAATCCATGCGAAACAAATGATTTAGCATCAAATCAATGCGAAGTAGAAGGCTGACCTTCGAATCCATGCGAAGCAAATGGTTTAGCTTCAAATACTTATGATATAAATGATTTAGTTTCAACAGCATGCGAAACAAACGAGTTAGATTCAAATCCATGCAAAACACATGATTTAGCTTCAAATCAATGCGAAATAGATGGATTATCTTCGAATAAATGCGAAACAAATGGTTTAGCTTCAAATACTTGTGATATACATGATTTAGCTTCAACTGCATGCGAAACAAACGAGTTAACTTCAAGTCCAAGCGAAAAACTTGATTTATCATCAAGTCAACGCGAAGTTGACGGCTTAGATTCAAATCCATGCGAAACGAAGGATTTAGCTTCACTTACTTGAGAATATAAATGATATAGCTTCAAATGCAGGCGAAACAAACGAGTTAGCTTCAAACCCATGAGAAACACATGATTTAGCATCTAATCAATGAGAAGTAGAATGCTGATCTTCGAATCCATGCGAAGCAAATTGTTTAGCTTCAAATACTTGTGATACACTTGATTTAGCTTCAACAGCATGCGAAACAAACGAGTTAGATTCAAATCCATGCGAAACACATGATTTAGCTTCAAATCAATGCGAAGTAGAAGGGTTATCTTCGAATCCATGCGAAACAAATGGTTTAGCTGCAAATACTTGTGACACACTTGAGTTAGCTTCAACAGCATGCGAAACAAACGAGTTAGCTTCAAATCCATGCGAAACACATGATTTAGCATCAAATCAATGCGAACTGGAAGGCTTATCTTCGAATCCATGCGAAACAAATGGTTTAGCTTCATATACTTGTGATATACATGATTTAGCTTCAACAGCATGCGAAATGAACGAGTTAGATTCAAATCCATGCGAAACACATGATTTAGATTAAAATCAATGCGAAGTAGAAGGCTTATCTTCGAAACCATGCGAAACGAATAGTTTAGCTTCAAATACTTGTGATATTCATGATTCAGCTTCAACTGCATGCCAAACAAAAGAGTTAGCTTCAAGTCCAAGCAAAAACATGATTTAGCATCAAGTCAACGTGAAGTTGATGGCTTAGCTTCAAATCCATGCGAAACGAATGATTTAGCTTCACATACTTGTGAATATAAGTGATATAGCTTCAAATGTAGGCGAAACATACGAGTTAACTTCAAATCCATGCGAAACACATGATTTAGCTTCAAATCAATGCGATGTGGAAGGCTTAACTTCGAATCCATGCGAAACGAATAGTTTAGCTTCAAATACTTGTGATATACATGAGTTAGCTTCAACAGCATGCGAAACAAACGAGTTAGCTTCAAATCCATGCGAAACACATGATTTAGCATCAAATCAATGCGAAGTGGAAGGCTTATCTTCGAATCCATGCGAAGCAAATGGTTTAGCTTCATATACTTGTGATACACTTGAGTTAGCTTCAACAGCATGCGAAATGAACGAGTTAGATTCAAATCCATGCGAAACACATGATTTAGCTTCAAATCAATTCGAAGTAGAAGGCTTATCTTCGAATCCATGCGAAACAAATGGTTTAGCTTCAAATACTTGTGAAATACATAATTTAGCTTCAACAGAATGCGAAACAAACGAGTTAGCTTCAAATCCATGCGAAACGCATGATTTACCATCTAATAAATGCGAAGTAGAAGGCTGATATTCGAATCCATGCGAAGCAAATGGTTTGGCTTCAAATACTTGTGATACACTTGATTTAGCTTCAACAGAATGCGAAACAAACGAGGTAGCTTCCAGTCCATGCGAACACATAATTTAGCTACAAATCAATGCGAGGTAGGAGCCTTATCTTCGAATCCATGCGAAACAAATGGTTTAGCTTCAGATACTTGTGATATACATGACTTAGCTTCATCAGCATGCGAAACAAACGAGTTAGCTTCAAATCCATGCGAAACACATGATTTAGCTTCAAATCAATGCGAATTAGAAGGGTTATCTTCGAATCCATGCGAAACATATGATATAGCTTCAAATACTTGTGATATACATGATTTAGCTTCAACAGCATGCGAAACAAACGAGTTAACTTCAAATCCATACGAAACACATGATTTAGCTTCAAATCAATGCGAAGTAGAAGGGTTATCTTCGAATCCATGCGAAACAAATGGTTTAGCTGCAAATATTTGTGATATACATGATTTAGCTTCAACTGCATGCGAAACAAACGAGTTAACTTCAAATCCATGCGAAACACATGAGTTAGCTTCAAATCAATGCGAAGTGCAAGGCTTATCTTCGAATCCTTGCGAAGCAAATGGTTTAGCTTCAAATACTTGTGATATAAATGATTTAGTTTCAACAGCATGCGAAACAAACGAGTTAGATTCAAATCCATGCTAAACACATGCTTTAGCTTCAAATCAATGCGAGGTAGGAGGCTTATCTTCGAATCCATGCGAAAAAAATGGTTTAGCTACAAATACTTGTGATATACATGATTTAGCTTCAACAGCATGCGAAACAAACGAGCTAGCTTCAAGTCCAAGCGAATAACATGATTTATCATCAAGTCAACGCGAAGTTGACGGCTTAGCTTCAAATACATGCGAAACGAATGATTTAGCTTCACATACTTGAGAATATAAGTGATATAGCTTCAAATGCAGGTGAAACAAACGAGTTAGCTTCAAACCCATGCGAAACACATGATTTAGCATCTAATCAATGCGAAGTAGAAGGCTGATCTTCGAATCCATGCGAAACAAATGGTTTAGCTTCAAATACTTGTGAAATACATAATTTAGCTTCAACTGCATGCGAAACAAACGAGTTAACTTCGAATCCATGCGAAACACATGAGTTAGCTTCAAATCAATGCGAATTAGAAGGGATATCTTCGAATCCATGCGATACAAATGGTTTAACTGCAAATACTTGTGATATACATGATTTAGCTTCAACTGCATGCGAAACAAACGAGTTAACTTCGAATCCATGCGAAACACATGAGTTAGCTTCAAATCAATGCGAAGTGGAAGGCTTATCTTCGAATCCATGCGAAAGGAATAGTTTAGCTTCAAATACTTGTAATATACAAGATTCAGCTTCAACAGCATGCGAAACAAACGAGTTAGCTTCAAGTCCATGCGAAACACATGATTTAGCTTCAAATCAATGCGAAGTAGAAGGCTGATCTTCGAATCCATGCGTAACAAATGGTATAGCTGCAAATACTTGTGATTACATGATTTAGCTTCAACAGCTTGCGAAATAAACGAGTTAACTTCAAGTCCAAGCGAAAAACATGATTTATCATCATCTCAACGCGAAGTTGACGGCTTAGCTTCAAATCCATGCGAAACGAATGATTTAGCTTCACATACATGAGAAAATAAATGATATAGCTTCAAATGCATGCGAAACAAACGAGTTAGCTTCAAACCCATGCGAAACACATGATTTAGCATCTAATCAATGCGAAGTAGAAGGCTAATCTTCAAATCCATGCGAAACAAATGATATAGCATCAAATACTTGTGATATACATGATTTAGTTTGAACAGCATGCGAAACAAACGAGTTAGCTTCGAATCCATGCGAAACACATGATTTAGCTTCAAATCAATGCGAAGTAGAAGGCTTATCTTCGAATAAATGCGAAACAAATGATATAGCTTCAAATACTTGTGATATACATGATTTAGTTCCAACAGCATGCAAAGCAAACGAGTTAGATTCAAATCCATACGAAACACATGATTTATCTTCAAATCAATGCGAAGTAGAAGGCTTATCTTCGAAACCATGCGAAACAAATGGATTAGCTTCATATACTTGTGATATACATGATTTAGCTTCAACAGCATGCGAAATAAACGAGTTAGCTTCAAACCCATGCGAAACACATGATTTAGCATCTAATCAATGCGAAGCAGAAGGCTAATCTTCGAATCCATGCGAAACAAATGATATAGCTTCAAATACTTGTGATATACATGATTTAGTTTCAACAGCATGCGAAACAAACGAGTTAGCTTCGAATCCATGCGAAACACATGATTTAGCTTCAAATCAATGCGAATTAGAAGGGTTATCTTCGAATCCATGCGAAACATATGATATAGCTTCAAATACTTGTGATATACATGATTTAGCTTCAACAGCATGCGAAACAAACGAGTTAGCTTCAAATCCATGCGAAACACATTATTTAGCATCTAATCAATGCGAAGTAGAAGGTTGATCTTCGAATCCACGCGAAACACATGATTTATCTTCAAATTAATGCTATGTAGAAAGCTTAGCTTCAAATCCATGGGAATCAAATGGTTTAGCTTCAAATACTTGTGATATACATGATTTAGCTCCAACAACATGCGAAACAAACGAGTTAGATTCAAATCCATGCAAAACACATGATTTAGCTTCAAATCAATGCGAAATAGATGGATTATCTTCGTATCCATCCGAAACAAATGGTTTAACTTCAAATACTTGTGATATACATGATGTAGCTTCAACAGCATGCGAAGCAAACGAGTTATCTTCAAATCCAAGCGAAACACATGATTTATCTTCAAATCAATGCTAAGTAGAAAGCTTAGCTTCAAATCCATGGGAATCAAATGGTTTAGCTTCAAATACTTGTGATACACTTGATTTAGCTTCAACTGCATGCGAAACAAACGAGTTAGCTTCAAATCCATGCGAAACAAATGACTTAGCATCAAATCAATGCGAAGTAGGAGGCTGACCTTCGAATCCATGCGAAGCAAATGGTTTAGCTTCAAATACTTGTGATATAAATGATTTAGTTTCAACAGCATGCGAAACAAACGAGATAGCTTCGAATCCATGCGAAATAAATGGTTTAACTACAAATACTTGTGATATACATGATTTAGCTTCAACAGCATGCGAAGCAAATGAGTTATCTTCAAATCCAAACGAAACACATGATTTATCTTCAAATCAATGCTAAGTAGAAAGCTTAGCTTCAAATCCATGGGAATAAAATGGTTTAGCTTCAAATACTTGTGATATACATGATTTAGCTTCAACTGCTAGCGAAAAAACGAATCAGCTTCAAATCCAAGCGAAACACATGATTTAGCCTCAAATCAATGCGAAGTAGAAGGCTTAGCTTCGAATAAATGCGAAGCAAATTGTTTAGCTTCAAATACTTGTGATACACTTGATTTAGCTTCAACAGCATGCGTAACAAACGAGTTAGCTTCAAATCCATGCGAAACACATGATTTAGCATCAAATCAATGCGAAGTAGAAGGCTGATCTTCGAATCCATGCGAAGCAAATGGTTTAGCTTCAAATACTTGTGATATACATGATTTAGCTTCAACAACATGCGAAACAAATGAGTTATATTCAAATCCAAGCGAAACACATGATTTATCTTCAAATCTATGCGAATTAGGAGGGTTATCTTGGAATCCATGCGAAACGTATGATATAGCTTCAAATACTTGTGATATACATGATTTAGCTTCAACAGCATGCGAAACAATCGAGTTAGCTTCAAAACCAAGCGAAACACATGATTTAGCCTCAAATCAATGCGAAGTAGAAGGCTTAGCTTCGAATAAATGCGAAACAAATGGTTTAGCTTCAAATACTTGTGATATATATGATTTAGCTTCAACAGCATGCGAAACAAACGAGTTAGCTTCAAATCCATGCGAAACACATGATTTAGCTTCAAATCAATGCGAAGTAGGAGGCTTATCTTCGAATCCATGCGAAGCAAATTGTTTAGCTTCAAATACTTGTGATACACTTGATTTAGCTTCAACAGCATGCGAAATAAACGAGTTAGCTTCAAAACCATGCGAAACACATGATTTAGCTTCAAATCAATGCGAAGTAGAAGGCTTATCTTCGAATAAATGCGAAACAAATGATATAGCTTCAAATACTTGTGATATACATGATTTAGTTCCAACAGCATGCAAAGCAAACGAGTTAGATTCAAATCCATACGAAACACATGATTTATCTTCAAATCAATGCGAAGTAGAAGGCTTATCTTCGAAACCATGCGAAACAAATGGATTAGCTTCATATACTTGTGATATACATGATTTAGCTTCAACAGCATGCGAAATAAACGAGTTAGCTTCAAACCCATGCGAAACACATGATTTAGCATCTAATCAATGCGAAGCAGAAGGCTAATCTTCGAATCCATGCGAAACAAATGATATAGCTTCAAATACTTGTGATATACATGATTTAGTTTCAACAGCATGCGAAACAAACGAGTTAGCTTCGAATCCATGCGAAACACATGATTTAGCTTCAAATCAATGCGAATTAGAAGGGTTATCTTCGAATCCATGCGAAACATATGATATAGCTTCAAATACTTGTGATATACATGATTTAGCTTCAACAGCATGCGAAACAAACGAGTTAGCTTCAAATCCATGCGAAACACATTATTTAGCATCTAATCAATGCGAAGTAGAAGGTTGATCTTCGAATCCACGCGAAACACATGATTTATCTTCAAATTAATGCTATGTAGAAAGCTTAGCTTCAAATCCATGGGAATCAAATGGTTTAGCTTCAAATACTTGTGATATACATGATTTAGCTCCAACAACATGCGAAACAAACGAGTTAGATTCAAATCCATGCAAAACACATGATTTAGCTTCAAATCAATGCGAAATAGATGGATTATCTTCGTATCCATCCGAAACAAATGGTTTAACTTCAAATACTTGTGATATACATGATGTAGCTTCAACAGCATGCGAAGCAAACGAGTTATCTTCAAATCCAAGCGAAACACATGATTTATCTTCAAATCAATGCTAAGTAGAAAGCTTAGCTTCAAATCCATGGGAATCAAATGGTTTAGCTTCAAATACTTGTGATACACTTGATTTAGCTTCAACTGCATGCGAAACAAACGAGTTAGCTTCAAATCCATGCGAAACAAATGACTTAGCATCAAATCAATGCGAAGTAGGAGGCTGACCTTCGAATCCATGCGAAGCAAATGGTTTAGCTTCAAATACTTGTGATATAAATGATTTAGTTTCAACAGCATGCGAAACAAACGAGATAGCTTCGAATCCATGCGAAATAAATGGTTTAACTACAAATACTTGTGATATACATGATTTAGCTTCAACAGCATGCGAAGCAAATGAGTTATCTTCAAATCCAAACGAAACACATGATTTATCTTCAAATCAATGCTAAGTAGAAAGCTTAGCTTCAAATCCATGGGAATAAAATGGTTTAGCTTCAAATACTTGTGATATACATGATTTAGCTTCAACTGCTAGCGAAAAAACGAATCAGCTTCAAATCCAAGCGAAACACATGATTTAGCCTCAAATCAATGCGAAGTAGAAGGCTTAGCTTCGAATAAATGCGAAGCAAATTGTTTAGCTTCAAATACTTGTGATACACTTGATTTAGCTTCAACAGCATGCGTAACAAACGAGTTAGCTTCAAATCCATGCGAAACACATGATTTAGCATCAAATCAATGCGAAGTAGAAGGCTGATCTTCGAATCCATGCGAAGCAAATGGTTTAGCTTCAAATACTTGTGATATACATGATTTAGCTTCAACAACATGCGAAACAAATGAGTTATATTCAAATCCAAGCGAAACACATGATTTATCTTCAAATCTATGCGAATTAGGAGGGTTATCTTGGAATCCATGCGAAACGTATGATATAGCTTCAAATACTTGTGATATACATGATTTAGCTTCAACAGCATGCGAAACAATCGAGTTAGCTTCAAAACCAAGCGAAACACATGATTTAGCCTCAAATCAATGCGAAGTAGAAGGCTTAGCTTCGAATAAATGCGAAACAAATGGTTTAGCTTCAAATACTTGTGATATATATGATTTAGCTTCAACAGCATGCGAAACAAACGAGCTAGCTTCAAATCCATGCGAAACACATGATTTAGCTTCAAATCAATGCGAAGTAGGAGGCTTATCTTCGAATCCATGCGAAGCAAATTGTTTAGCTTCAAATACTTGTGATACACTTGATTTAGCTTCAACAGCATGCGAAATAAACGAGTTAGCTTCAAAACCATGCGAAACACATGATTTAGCTTCAAATCTATGCGGAGTAGGTGGCTTATCTTCGATTCCATGCGATACAAATGGTTTAGCTTCAAATAATTGTGATATACATGATTTAGCTTCAGCAGCATGCGAAACAAACGAGTTAGATTCAAATCCATGCGAAACACATGATTTAGCTTCAAATCAATGCGAAGAAGAAGGGTTATCTTCGAATCCATGCGAAACGAATAGTTTAGCTTCAAATACTTGTGATATTCATGATTCAGCTTCAACTGCATGCGAAACAAACGAGTTAGGCTACAAATACTTGTGATATACATGATTTAGCTTCAACAGCATGCGAAACAAACGAGTTAGCTTCAAATCCTTTCGAAACACATGATTTAGCATCAAATCAATGCGGAGCAGAAGGCTGAGCGTCAAATCCATGCGAAACGAATGGTTTAGCTTCAAATACTTGCGAGTATAAGTGATATAGCTACAAATGCAAGCGACACAAACGAGTTAGCTTGAAATCCATGCGAAACACATGATTTAACTTCCAATCAATGTGAAGTAGAAGGCTTAGCTTCAAATGTATGTGAAACAAATGGTTCAGCTTCAAATACTTGTGATATACATGATTTAGATTCAACTTCATGCAAAACCAACGAGTTAGCTTCAAATCCAAGCGAAACACATGATTTAGAATCAAATCAATGCGAAGTAGAAGGCTTAGCTTCAAATCCAGCGAAACGAATGATTTAGCTTCAAATACTTGCGAATATCACTGATATAGCTTCAAATGCAGGCGAAACAAACGAGTTAGCTTTAAATCCATGCAAAAGACATGATTTACATTCAAATCAATGCGAAGTAGAAGGCTTAGTTTGAAATCCATGCGTATCAAGTTCTTTAGCTTCAAATACTTATTATATACATGATTTAGCTTCAACTGCTTGGGAAGCAAACGAGTTAACTTCAAATCCATTCAAAACACATGATTTAGCTTCAAATCGATGCGAAACTCATGATTTAGCTTCAAATCAATGCGAAGTAGAAGGCTGATCTTCGAATCCATGCGAATCAAATGGTTTAGCTTCAAATACTTGTGATATGCGTGATTTTGCTTCAACTGTATGCAAAACGAACGAGTTAGCTTCAATCCAAGCGAAACGCATGATTTAGATTCAAATCAATGCGAAGTAGAAGGGTTAGCTTCAAATCCAGCGAAACGAATGGTTTAGCTTCATACACTTGTGATATACGTGATTTACATTCAACAGCAAGAGAAACAAACGAGTTAGCTTCAAATCCAAGCGACACACATGATTTAGATTCAAATCAATGCGAAGTAGAAGGCTTAGCTTCAAATCCAACGAAACGAATGATTTAGCTTCAAATACTTGCGAATATCACTGATATAGCTTCAAATGCAGGTGAAACAAACGAGTTAGCTTTAAATCCATGCAAAGACAGGATTTACCTTCAAATCAATGCGAAGTAGAAGGCTTAGTTTGAAATCCATGCGAATAAAGTTCTTTAGCTTCAAATACTTATGGTATACATGATTTAGCTTCAACTGCATGCGAAACAAACGACTTAGCTTCAAATCCATGCGAAATACGTGATTTAGCTTCAAACAAACGCGAATTAGGAGGCTGATCTGCGAATCCAAGCGAAACAAATAGCTCAGGCTCAAATACTTGTGTTATACATGATTTACCTTCAACAGTATGCGAAACAAACGAGTTAGCTTCAAATCCATGCGAAACGAATAGTTTAGCTCCAAATACTTGTGACATACATGATTTACCTTCAACTGCGTGCGAAACAAACGAGTTAGCTTCAAATTCATGCGAAACAAATGGTTTAGCTTCAAATACTTGTGACATACTTGATTTAGCTTCAAATGCAGGCGAAACAAACGAGTTAGCTTCAAATCCATGCGAAACACATGATTTAGCTTCAAATGAATGCGAAGTAGAAGGCTGATCTTCGAATCCATGCGAAACGAATGGTTTAGCTTCAAATACTTGCGAATATCACTGATATAGCTTCAAATGCAGGCGAAACAAACGAGTTAGCTTTAAATCCATGCAAATGACATGATTTACCTTCAAATCAATGCGAAGTAGAGGGCTTAGTTTGAAATCCATGCGTATCAAGTTCTTTGGCTTCAAATACTTATGATATAAATGATTTAGCTTCAACTGCTTGGGAAGAAAACGAGTTAACTTCAAATCCATTCAAAACACATGATTTAGCTTCAAATCCATTCAAAACACATGATTTAGCTTCAAATCCAGGCGAAACTCATGATTTAGCTTCAAATCAATGCGAAGTAGAAGGCTTAGCTTCAAATCCAGCGAAACGAATAGTTTAGCTTCAAACACTTGTGATATAAGTGATATAGCTTCAAATTCAGGCGCAACAAACGAGTCAGCATCAAATCCATGCGTAAAACATGATTTAGCTTCAAATGAATGCGAAGTAGAAGGCTTAGCTTCAAATGTATGTGAAACAAATGGTTCAGCTTCAAATACTTGTGATATACATGATTTAGATTCAACTTCATGCAAAACCAACGAGTTAGCTTCAAATCCAAGCGACACACATGATTTAGATTCAAATCAATGCGAAGTAGAAGGCTTAGCTTCAAATCCAACGAAACGAATGATTTAGCTTCAAATACTTGCGAATATTACTGATATAGCTTCAAATGCAGGTGAAACAAACGAGTTAGCTTTAAATCCATGCACAAGACAGGATTTACCTTCAAATCAATGCGAAGTAGAAGGCTTAGTTTGAAATCCATGCGAATAAAGTTCTTTAGCTTCAAATACTTATGGTATACATGATTTAGCTTCAACTGCATGCGAAACAAACGACTTAGCTTCAAATCCATGCGAAACACGTGATTTAGCTTCAAACAAACGCGAATTAGGAGGCTGATCTGCGAATCCAAGCGAAACAAATAGCTCAGGCTCAAATACTTGTGTTATACATGATTTACCTTCAACAGTATGCGAAACAAACGAGTTAGCTTCAAATCCATTCAAAACACATGATTTAGCTTCAAATTCATTCGAAAGACATGGTTTAGCGTACTATTCATGGGAATCAAATGGTTCAGATGCAAATACTTGTGATATACATCATATAGCTTCAAATGCAGGCGAAACAAACGAGTCATCTTCAAATCCATGCGAAACAAATGATTTAGATTCAATTCAATGCGAAGTAGAAGGCTTATCTTCGAATCCATGCGAAAAACAAGATTTAACTTCCAATCAATGTGAAGTAGAAGGCTTAGCTTCAAATGTATGTGAAACAAATGGTTCAGCTTCAAATACTTGTGATATACATGATTTAGATTCAACTTCATGCAAAACCAACGAGTTAGCTTCAAATCCAAGCGAAACACATGATTTAGAATCAAATCAATGCGAAGTAGAAGGCTTAGCTTCAAATCCGTGCGAATCAAACGTTGTAGCTTCAAATACTTGTGATATTTATGATTTAGCTTCAACTGCATGCGAAACAGATGGTTCAGCTTCAAATACTTGTGATGAACATGATTTAGCTTCAACTGTTTGCGAATCAATAGGTTTAGCACCAAATACTTGTGATATACATGATTTTGCTTCAAATGCAGGCGAAACGAACGAGTTAGCTTCAAATCCAGCGAAACGAATCATTTAGCTTCAAAAACTTGCGAATATCACTGATATAGCTTCAAATGCAGGCGACACTAACGAGTTAGCTTCAAATCCATGCAAAAGACATGATTTACCTTCAAATCAATGCGAAGTAGAAGGCTTAGTTTGAAATCCATGCGAATCAAGTTCTTTAGCTTCAAATACTTATGTTATACATGATTTAGCTTCAACTGCTTGGGAAGGAAACGAGTTAACTTCAAATCCATTCAAAACACATGATTTAGCTTCAAATTCATTCGAAACACTTGGATTAGGATTAATATTCTTGCCAAACAAAAGGTTTAGCTTCAAATACTTGTGATATAAATGATTTAGTTTCAACAGCATGCGAAACAAACGAGTTAGAATCAAATCCATGCGAAACAAATGATTTAGCTTCAAATCAATGCGAAGTAGAAGGCTTATCTTCGAATCCATGCGAAACAAATGGATTAGCTTCAAATACTTGTGATATACATGATTTAGCTTCAACTGCATGCGAAAAAAACGAGTTAGCTTCAAATGCAAGCGAAACACATGATTTAGCCTCAAATCAATGCGAAGTGGAAGCCTTAGCTTCAAATCCGTGCGAATCAAAAGTTGTAGCTTCAAATACTTGTGATATTCATGATTTAGCTTCAAATCAATGCGAAGTAGAATGCTTAGCTTCAAATCCGTGCGAATCAAACGTTGTAGCTTCAAATACTTGTGATATTTATGATTTAGCATCAACTGCATGCGAAACAGATGGTTCAGCTTCAAATACTTGTGATGAACATGATTTAGCTTCAACTGCATGCGAATCAATTGGTTTAGCACCAAATACTTGTGATATACATGATTTTGCTTCAAATGCAGGCGAAACGAACGACTAAGCTTCAAATACAAGCGAAACACATGATTCTGCCTCAAATCAATTCGAAATAGAAGGCTTAGCATCAAATCCATGCGAAACAAAAAGTTAAGATTCTAATACTTGTGACATACATGATTTAGTTTCAACTGCATGCGAAACAAACGAGATAGCTTCAGATCCAAGCGAAACACATGATTTAGCTTCAAATGCAGGTGAAACAAACGAATTAACTTCAAATCCATGCGAAACACATGATTTAGCTTCAAATCAATGCGAAGTAGAAGGCTTATCTTCAAATCCATGCGAAACAAGTGGTTCAGCTTCAAATAATTGTGATGTGCATGATTTAGCTTCAAATGCAAGCGATACAATCGAGTTGGTTTCAAATCCATGCGAAACACATCTTTTAGCTTCAAATCAATGCGAAGTTGAAGGCTTAGCTTCAAATCCATGCGAAACAAGTGGTTCAGCTTCAAATACTTGTGATGTGCATGATTTAGCTTCAAATGCAGGCGAAACAAACGAGTTAGCTTCAAATCCTTTCGAAACACATGATTTAGCATCAAATCAATGCGGAGCAGAAGGCTGAGCGTCAAATCCATGCGAAACGAATGGTTTAGCTTCAAATACTTGCGAGTATAAGTGATATAGCTTCAAATGCAAGCGACACAAACGAGTTAGCTTGAAATCCATGCGAAACACATGATTTAACTTCCAATCAATGTGAAGTAGAAGGCTTAGCTTCAAATGTATGTGAAACAAATGGTTCAGCTTCAAATACTTGTGATATACATGATTTAGATTCAACTTCATGCAAAACCAACGAGTTAGCTTCAAATCCAAGCGAAACACATGATTTAGAATCAAATCAATGCGAAGTAGGAGGCTTAGCTTCAAATCCAGCGAAACGAATGATTTAGCTTCAAATACTTGCGAATATCACTGATATAGCTTCAAATGCAGGCGAAACAAACGAGTTAGCTTTAAATCCATGCAAAAGACATGATTTACATTCAAATCAATGCGAAGTAGAAGGCTTAGTTTGAAATCCATGCGTATCAAGTTCTTTAGCTTCAAATACTTATTATATACATGATTTAGCTTCAACTGCTTGGGAAGCAAACGAGTTAACTTCAAATCCATTCAAAACACATGATTTAGCTTCAAATCGATGCGAAACACATGATTTAGCTTCAAATCAATGCGAAGTAGAAGGCTTATCTTCGAATCCATGCGAAACAAATGGTTTAGCTTCAATTATATGTGATATACATGATTTAGCTTCAAATGCATGCGAAACATACGAGTTAGCTTCAAATCCATTCAAAACACATGATTTAGCTTCAAATTCATTCGAAAGACATGGTTTAGCGTACTACTCATGGGAATCAAATGGTTCAGATTCAAATACTACTGCTATACGTGATATAGATTCAAATGCAGGCGAAACAAATGAGTTAGCTTCAAATCCATGCGAAACACATGATATAGCTTCAAATGAATGCGAAGTAGAAGGCTGATCTTCGAATCCATGCGAAACGAATGGTTTAGCTTCAAATACTTGCGAATATCACTGATATAGCTTCAAATGCAGGCGAAACAAACGAGTTAGCTTTAAATCCATGCAAATGACATGATTTACCTTCAAATCAATGCGAAGTAGAAGGCTTAGTTTGAAATCCATGCGTATCAAGTTCTTTAGCTTCAAATACTTATGATATAAATGATTTAGCTTCAACTGCTTGGAAGAAAACGAGTTAACTTCAAATCCATTCAAAACACATGATTTAGCTTCAAATCCAGGCGAAACTCATGATTTAGCTGCAAATCAATGCGAAGTAGAAGGCTTAGCTTCAAATCCAGCGAAACGAATAGTTTAGCTTCAAACACTTGTGATATAAATGATATAGCTTCAAATGCAGGCGAAACAAACGAGTCAGCATCAAATCCATGCGTAAAGCATGATTTAGCTTCAAATGAATGCGAAGTAGAAGGCTTAGCTTCAAATGTATGTGAAACAAATGGTTCAGCTTCAAATACTTGTGATATACATGATTTAGATTCCACTTCATGCAAAACCAACGAGTTAGCTTCAAATCCATGCGAAACACATGATTTAGCTTCAAATAAACGCGAATTAGGAGGCTGATTTTCGAATCCATGCGAAACAAATGGATCAGTCTCAAATACTTGTGTTATACATGATTTACCTTCAACAGTATGCGAAACAAACGAGTTAGCTTCAAATCCTAGCGATAGACATGATTTAGCTTCAAATCAATGCGAAGTAGAAGGCTTATCTTCGAATCCATGCGAAACAAATGGTTTAGCTTCAATTATATGTGATATACATAATTTAGCTTCAAATGCATGCGAAACATACGAGTTAGCTTCAAATCCATTCAAAACACATGATTTAGCTTCAAATTCATTCGAAAGACATGGTTTAGCGTACTACTCATGGGAATCAAATGGTTCAGATTCAAATACTACTGATATACGTGATATAGATTCAAATGCAGGCGAAACAAATGAGTTAGCTTCAAATCCATGCGAAACACATGATTTAGCTTCAAATGAATGCGAAGTAGAAGGCTGATCTTCGAATCCATGCGAAACGAATGGTTTAGCTTCAAATACTTGCGAATATCACTGATATAGCTTCAAATGCAGGCGAAACAAACGAGTTAGCTTTAAATCCATGCAAATGACATGATTTACCTTCAAATCAATGCGAAGTAGAAGGCTTAGTTTGAAATCCATGCGTATCAAGTTCTTTAGCTTCCAATACTTATGATATAAATGATTTAGCTTCAACTGCTTGGGAAGAAAACGAGTTAACTTCAAATCCATTCAAAACACATGATTTAGCTTCAAATCCAGGCGAAACTCATGATTTAGCTGCAAATCAATGCGAAGTAGAAGGCTTAGCTTCAAATCCATGCGAAACACCCGATTTAGCTTCAAATCAATGCGAAGTAGTAGGCTTAGCTTAACATCCATGCGAAGCAAATGGTTTAACTTCAAATACTTGTGATATACATGATTTAGCTTCAACTGCATGCGAAAGAAACGAGTTAGTTTGAAATCTAAGCGAAACACATGATTTAGCTTCAAATCAATGCGAAGTAGAAGGCTTATTTTGAAATCCATGAGAATCAAATTATTTAGCTTCAAATAATTGTGATATACATGATTTAGCTTCAACTGCATTGCGAAACAAACTAGTTAGTTTCATATCCAAGCGAAACACATGATTTAGCTTCAAATAAATGCGAAGTAGAAGGCTTATCTTCAAATCCATGCGAAACAAGTGGTTCAGCTTCAGATACTTGTGATATACATGATTTAGCTTCAATTGCATGCGAAACAAACGAGTTAGTTTGAAATCTAAGCGAAACACATGATTTAGCTTCAAATCAATGCGAAGTAGAAGGCTTATTTTGAAATCCATGCGAATCAAATGGTTTAGCTTCAAATAATTGTGATATACATGATTTAGCTTCAATTGCATTGCGAAACAAACTAGTTTTTGCCTGATTTTCGTGCGAAACAAATGGTTCAGCTTCAAATACTTGTGATATACATGATTTAGCTTCAACTGCATGTGAAACGAACGTGTTAGCTTCAAATTCAACAGAAACACATGATTCAGTTTCAAATAAAAGCGAAGTAGATGGCATAGCATCAAATCCAGGCGCATCAAATGGTTTAGCTTCAAATACTTGTGATATACATGATTTAGCTTCAACAGCAATGCGATACAAACTAGTTAGTTTCTAATCCAAGCGAAACACATGATTTAGCTTCAAATCAATGCGAAGTAGAAGGCTTATCTTCAAATCCATGCGAATCAAATGGTTGAGCTTCAAATACTTGGGATATACATGATTCAGCCTAAAGTGCATGCGTAACAAACGAGTTAGCTTCAAATCTATGCAAAACGCATGATTTAGCTTCAAATTCATTCCAAACACATGGTTTAGCGTGATATTCGTGCAAAACAAACGGTTCAGATTCAAATCCTTTTGATGTACATGATTTAGCTTCAACTGCATGTGAAACGAACGTGTTAGCTTCAAAAACAAGAGAAACACATGATTCAGTTTCAAAAAAAGGCGAAGTAGATGGCATAGCATCAAATCCATGCGAATCAAATGGTTTAGCTTCAAATACTTGTTTGATACATGATCTATCTTCAATTGCATGCGAAACAAACGAGTTAGCTTGAAATCCAAGCGAAGCACATGATTTAGCTTCAAATCAATGCGAAGTAGAAGGCTTATTTTGAAATCCATGCGAATCACCTGGTTTAGCTTCAAATAACTGTGATATACATGATTTAGCTTCAACTGCATCGCGAAGCAAACTAGTTAGTTTCAAATCCAAGCAAAACACATGATTTAGCTTCAAATCAATGCGAAGTAGAAGGCTTAGCTTCAAATCCATGCGAATTAAATGGTTTAGCTTCAGATTCTTCCGAAATACATGAGTTAGATTCAACAGCATGCGAAACAAACGAGTTAACTTCAACTCCATGCGCAATACATGATTTAGCTTCAAATCAATGCGAAGTAGAAGGGTTATCTTCGAATTCCAAGCGAAACAAATGGTGTAGCTTCAAATACCTGTGATATACATGATTTAACATCAAATGCAGGCGAATAAAACGAGTTAGCTAGAAATCCAAGCGAAACACATGATTTAGCTTCAAATCAATGCGAAGTAGAAGGCTTATCTTCAAATCCATGCGAATCAAATTGTTGAGCTTCAAATACTAGTGATATACATGATTTCGCTTCAACAACTTGCGAAACAAACGAGTTGGCTTCAAATCCAAGCGAAACACATGACTTAGTTTCAAATCAATGCGAAGTAGAAGGCTTAGCTTTCAATCCGTGCTAAACGAATGATTTAGATTCAAATGCTTGCGAATATAAGTGATACAGCTTCAAACGCAGGCGACACAAACGAATTAGCCTCAAATTCATGCGAAACACATGATTCAGCTTCAAATCAATGCGAAGTAGAAGTCTTAGCTTGAAAACCGTGCCAATCAAACGGTTTAGCTTCAAATACTTGTGATATACATGGTTCAGCTTCAAGTTCATGCGAAACAAACGAGTTAGCTTCAAATCCATGCGAAACACATGATTTAGCTTCAAATTCATTCCAAACACATGTTTTAGCCTGATATTCGTGCGAAACAAATGGTTCAGCTTCAAATACTTGTGATATACATGATTTAGCTTCAACTGCATGTGAAACGAACGTGTTAGCTTCAAATTCAACAGAAACACATGATTCAGTTTCAAATAAAAGCGAAGTAGATGGCATAGCATCAAATCCAGGCGCATCAAATGGTTTAGCTTCAAATACTTGTGATATACATGATTTAGCTTCAACAGCAATGCGATACAATCTAGTTAGTTTCTAATCCAAGCGAAACACATGATTTAGCTTCAAATCAATGCGAAGTAGAAGGCTTATCTTCAAATCCATGCGAATCAAATTGTTGAGCTTCAAATACTTGGATATACATGATTCAGCTTCAAGTGCATGCGTAACAAACGAGTTAGCTTCAAATCTATGCAAAACGCATGATTTAGCTTCAAATTCATTCCAAACACATGGTTTAGCGTGATATTCGTGCAAAACAAACGGTTCAGCTTCAAATCCTTTTGATATACATGATTTAGCTTCAACTGCATGTGAAACGAACGTGTTAGCTTCAAAAACAAGAGAAACACTTGATTCAGTTTCAAATAAAAGCGAAGTAGATGGCATAGCATCAAATCCATGCGAATCAAATGGTTGAGCTTCAAATACTTGGGATATACATGATTCAGCTTCAAGTGCATGCGTAACAAACGAGTTAGCTTCAAATCTATGCAAAACGCATGATTTAGCTTCAAATTCATTCCAAACACATGGTTTAGCGTGATATTCGTGCAAAACAAACGGTTCAGCTTCAAATCCTTTTGATGTACATGATTTAGCTTCAACTGCATGTGAAACGAACGTGTTAGCTTCAAAAACAAGAGAAACACATGATTCAGTTTCAAAAAAGGCGAAGTAGATGGCATAGCATCAAATCCATGCGAATCAAATGGTTTAGCTTCAAATACTTGTTTGATACATGATCTATCTTCAATTGCATGCGAAACAAACGAGTTAGCTTGAAATCCAAGCGAAGCACATGATTTAGCTTCAAATCAATGCGAAGTAGAAGGCTTATTTTGAAATCCATGCGAATCACCTGGTTTAGCTTCAAATAACTGTGATATACATGATTTAGCTTCAACAGCAATGCGATACAATCTAGTTAGTTTCTAATCCAAGCGAAACACATGATTTAGCTTCAAATCAATGCGAAGTAGAAGGCTTATCTTCAAATCCATGCGAATCAAATTGTTGAGCTTCAAATACTTGGGATATACATGATTCAGCTTCAAGTGCATGCGTAACAAACGAGTTAGCTTCAAATCTATGCAAAACGCATGATTTAGCTTCAAATTCATTCCAAACACATGGTTTAGCGTGATATTCGTGCAAAACAAACGGTTCAGCTTCAAATCTTTTTGATATACATGATTTAGCTTCAACTGCATGTGAAACGGACGTGTTAGCTTCAAAAACAAGAGAAACACTTGATTCAGTTTCAAATAAAAGCGAAGTAGATGGCATAGCATCAAATCCATGCGAATCAAATGGTTGAGCTTCAAATACTTGGGATATACATGATTCAGCTTCAAGTGCACGCGTAACAAACGAGTTAGCTTCAAATCTATGCAAAACGCATGATTTAGTTTCAAATTCATTCCAAACACATGGTTTAGCGTGATATTCGTGCAAAACAAACGGTTCAGCTTCAAATCCTTTTGATGTACATGATTTAGCTTCAACTGCATGTGAAACGAACGTGTTAGCTTCAAAAACAAGAGAAACACATGATGTAGCTTCAAATCAATGCGAAGTAGAAGGCTTATCTTCAAATCCATGCGAAGCAAGTGGTTCAGCTTCAAATACTTGTGATGTACATGATTTAGTTTCAAATGCAAGCGAATCGAACGAGTTAGCTTGAAATCCAAGCGAAACACATGATTTAGCTTCAAATCAATACGAAGTAGAAGGCTTATTTTGAAATCCATGCGAATCAAATGGTTTAGCTTCAAATAATTGTGATATACATGATTTAGCTTCAATTGCATTGCGAAACAAACTAGTTAGTCTCAAATCCAAGCGAAACACATGATGTAGCTTCAAATCAATGCGAAGTAGAAGGCTTATCTTCAAATCCATTCGAAACAAGTGGTTCAGCTTCAAATACTTGTGATGTGCATGATTTAGCTTCAACTGCATGCGAAACAAACGAGTTAGCTTCAAATCCATGCGAAACACATGATTTAGCTTCAAATCAATGCGAAGTAGAAGGCTTATTTTGAAATCCATGCGAATCAAATGGTTTAGCTTCAAATAATTGTGATATACATGATTTAGCTTCAATTGCATTGCGAAACAAACTAGTTAGTCTCAAATCCAAGCGAAACACACGATGTAGCTTCAAATCAATGCGAAGTGGAAGGCTTATCTTCAAATCCATTCGAAACAAGTGGTTCAGCTTCAAATACTTGTGATGTGCATGATTCAGCTTCAACTGCATGCGAAACAAACGAGTTAGCTTCAAATCCATGCGAAACACATTATTTAGCTTCAAATCAATGCGAAGTAGAAGCCTTAGCTTCCAATCCGTGCTAAACGAATGATTTAGATTCAAATGCTTGCGAATATAAGTGATACAGCTTCAAACGCAGGCGACACAAACGAGTTAGCCTCAAATTCATGCGAAACACATGATTCAGCTTCAAATCAATGCGAAGTAGAAGTCTTAGCTTGAAAACCGTGCCAATCAAACGGTTTAGCTTCAAATACTTGTGATATACATGGTTCAGCTTCAAGTTCATGCGAAACAAACGAGTTAGCTTCAAATCCATGCGAAACACATGATTTAGCTTCAAATCAATGCGAAGTAGAAGTCTGAGCATCCAATCCGTGCTAAACGAATGATTTAGATTCAAATGCTTGCGAATATAAGTGATACAGCTTCAAACGCAGGTGACACAAACGAGTTAGCTTCAAATCCATGCGAAACACATGATTTAGCTTCAAATTCATTCCAAACACATGTTTTAGCCTGATATTCGTGCGAAACAAATGGTTCAGCTTCAAATACTTGTGATATACATGATTTAGCTTCAACTGCATGTGAAACGAACGTGTTAGCTTCAAATTCAACAGAAACACATGATTCAGTTTCAAATAAAAGCGATGTAGATGGCATAGCATCAAATCCAGGCGCATCAAATGGTTTAGCTTCAAATACTTGTGATATACATGATTTAGCTTCAACAGCAATGCGATACAAACTAGTTAGTTTCTAATCCAAGCGAAACACATGATTTAGCTTCAAATCAATGCGAAGTAGAAGGCTTATCTTCAAATCCATGCGAATCAAATTGTTGAGCTTCAAATACTAGGGATATACATGATTCAGCTTCAAGTGCGTGCGTAACAAACGAGTTAGCTTCAAATCTATGCAAAACGCATGATTTAGCTTCAAATTCATTCCAAACACATGGTTTAGCGTGATATTCGTGCAAAACAAACGGTTCAGCTTCAAATCCTTTTGATATACATGATTTAGCTTCAACTGCATGTGAAACGAAAGTGTTAGCTTCAAAAACAAGAGAAACACTTGATTCAGTTTCAAATAAAAGCGAAGTAGATGGCATAGCATCAAATCCATGCGAATCAAATGGTTGAGCTTCAAATACTTGGGATATACATGATTCAGCTTCAAGTGCATGCGTAACAAACGAGTTAGCTTCAAATCTATGCAAAACGCATGATTTAGCTTCAAATTCATTCCAAACACATGGTTTAGCGTGATATTCGTGCAAAACAAACGGTTCAGCTTCAAATCCTTTTGATGTACATGATTTAGCTTCAACTGCATGTGAAACGAACGTGTTAGCTTCAAAAACAAGAGAAACACATGATCCAGTTTCAAAAAAAGGCGAAGTAGATGGCATAGCATCAAATCCATGCGAATCAAATGGTTTAGCTTCAAATACTTGTTTGATACATGATCTATCTTCAATTGCATGCGAAACAAACGAGTTAGCTTGAAATCCAAGCGAAGCACATGATTTAGCTTCAAATCAATGCGAAGTAGAAGGCTTATTTTGAAATCCATGCGAATCACCTGGTTTAGCTTCAAATAACTGTGATATACATGATTTAGCTTCAACTGCATTGCGAAACAAACTAGTTAGTCTCAAATCCAAGCGAAACACATGATGTAGCTTCAAATCAATGCGAAGTAGAAGGCTTATCTTCAAATCCATGCGAAACAAGTGGTTCAGCTTCAAATACTTGTGATGTACATGATTTAGTTTCAAATGCAAGCGAAACGAACGAGTTAGCTTGAAATCCAAGCGAAACACATGATTTAGCTTCAAATCAATGCGAAGTAGAAGGCTTATTTTGAAATCCATGCGAATCAAATGGTTTAGCTTCAAATAATTGTGATATACATGATTTAGCTTCAATTGCATTGCGAAACAAACTAGTTAGTCTCAAATCCAAGCGAAACACATGATGTAGCTTCAAATCAATGCGAAGTAGAAGGCTCATCTTCAAATCCATTCAAAACAAGTGGTTCAGCTTCAAATACTTGTGATGTGCATGATTCAGCTTCAACTGCATGCGAAACAAACGAGTTAGCTTCAAATCCATGCGAAACACATGATTTAGCTTCAAATCAATGCGAAGTAGAAGTCTGAGCTTCGAATCCTTACGAAACAAATGGTTTAGCTGCAAATACTAGTGATATGCATGATTTCGCTTCAACAACTTGCGAAACAAACGAGTTGGCTTCAAATCCAAGCGAAACACATGACTTAGTTTCAAATCAATGCGAAGTAGAAGGCTTAGCTTCCAATCCGTGCTAAACGAATGATTTAGATTCAAATGCTTGCGAATATAAGTGATACAGATTCAAACGCAGGCGACACAAACGAGTTAGCCTCAAATTCATGCGAAACACATGATTTAGCTTCAAATCAATGCGAAGTAGAAGTCTTAGCTTGAAAACCTTGCCAATCAAACGGTTTAGCTTCAAATACTTGTGATATACATGGTTCAGCTTCAAGTTCATGCGAAACAAACGAATTAGTTTCAAATCCATGCGAAACACAGGATTTAGTTACAAATCAATGCGAAGTAGAAGGCTGATCTTCAAATCCATGCGAAACACTTGGTTTAGCTTCAAATACTTGTGATATGCATGATTTAGCTTCAACAACTTGCGAAACAAACGAGTTGGCTTCAAATCCAAGCGAAACACATGACTTAGTTTCAAATCAATGCGAAGTAGAAGCCTTAGCTTCCAATCCGTGCTAAACGAATGATTTAGATTCAAATGCTTGCGAATATAAGTGATACAGCTTCAAACGCAGGCGACACAAACGAGTTAGCCTCAAATTCATGCGAAACACATGATTCAGCTTCAAATCAATGCGAAGTAGAAGTCTTAGCTTGAAAACCGTGCCAATCAAACGGTTTAGCTTCAAATACTTGTGATATACATGGTTCAGCTTCAAGTTCATGCGAAACAAACGAGTTAGCTTCAAATCCATGCGAAACACATGATTTAGCTTCAAATCAATGCGAAGTAGAAGTCTGAGCTTCCAATCCGTGCTAGACGAATGATTTAGATTCAAATGCTTGCGAATATAAGTGATACAGCTTCAAACGCAGGCGACACAAACGAGTTAGCTTCAAATCCATGCGAAACACATGATTTAGCTTCAAATTCATTCCAAACACATGTTTTAGCCTGATATTCGTGCGAAACAAATGGTTCAGCTTCAAATACTTGTGATATACATGATTTAGCTTCAACTGCATGTGAAACGAACGTGTTAGCTTCAAATTCAACAGAAACACATGATTCAGTTTCAAATAAAAGCGAAGTAGATGGCATAGCATCAAATCCAGGCGCATCAAATGGTTTAGCTTCAAATACTTGTGATATACATGATTTAGCTTCAACAGCAATGCGATACAAACTAGTTAGTTTCTAATCCAAGCGAAACACATGATTTAGCTTCAAATCAATGCGAAGTAGAAGGCTTATCTTCAAATCCATGCGAATCAAATTGTTGAGCTTCAAATACTAGGGATATACATGATTCAGCTTCAAGTGCGTGCGTAACAAACGAGTTAGCTTCAAATCTATGCAAAACGCATGATTTAGCTTCAAATTCATTCCAAACACATGGTTTAGCGTGATATTCGTGCAAAACAAACGGTTCAGCTTCAAATCCTTTTGATATACATGATTTAGCTTCAACTGCATGTGAAACGAACGTGTTAGCTTCAAAAACAAGAGAAACACTTGATTCAGTTTCAAATAAATGCGAAGTAGATGGCATAGCATCAAATCCATGCGAATCAAATGGTTGAGCTTCAAATACTTGGGATATACATGATTCAGCTTCAAGTGCATGCGTAACAAACGAGTTAGCTTCAAATCTATGCAAAACGCATGATTTAGCTTCAAATTCATTCCAAACACATGGTTTAGCGTGATATTCGTGCAAAACAAACGGTTCAGCTTCAAATCCTTTTGATGTACATGATTTAGCTTCAACTGCATGTGAAACGAACGTGTTAGCTTCAAAAACAAGAGAAACACATGATTCAGTTTCAAAAAATGGCGAAGTAGATGGCATAGCATCAAATCCATGCGCATCAACTGGTTTAGCTTCAAATACTTGTTTGATACATGATCTATCTTCAATTGCATGCGAAACAAACGAGTTAGCTTGAAATCCAAGCGAAGCACATGATTTAGCTTCAAAACAATGCGAAGTAGAAGGCTTATTTTGAAATCCATGCGAATCACCTGGTTTAGCTTCAAATAACTGTGATATACATGATTTAGCTTCAACTGCATTGCGAAACAAACTAGTTAGTCTCAAATCCAAGCGAAACACATGATGTAGCTTCAAATCAATGCGAAGTAGAAGGCTTATCTTCAAATCCATGCGAAACAAGTGGTTCAGCTTCAAATACTTGTGATGTACATGATTTAGTTTCAAATGCAAGCGATACGAACGAGTTAGCTTGAAATCCAAGCGAAACACATGATTTAGCTTCAAATAATCGCGAATTAGGAGGCTTATCTTCGAATCCATGCGAAACAAATGGTTTAGCTTCAATTATATGTGATATACATGATTTAGCTTCAAATGCATGCGAAACAAACGAGTTATCTTCAAATTCATGCGAAACACATGATTTAGTATCAAATCAATGCGAAGCAGAAGGCTTAGCGGCAAATCCATGCGAAACGAATGGTTTAGCTTCAATTATATGTGATATACATGATTTAGCTTCAAATGCATGCGAAACAAACGAGTTAGCTTCAAATCCATTCAAAACACATGATTTAGCTTCAAATTCATTCGAAAGACTTGGTTTAGCGTACTATTCATGGGAATCAAATGGTTCAGATTCAAATACTTGTGATATACATGATGTAGCTTCAAATGAAGGCGAAACAAACGAGTCAGCTTCAAATCGATGCGAAACTCATGATTTACCTTCAAATCAATGCGAAGTAGAAGGCTTAGTTTGAAATCCATGCGAATCAAGTTCTTTAGCTTCATATACTTATGATATACATGATTTAGCTTCAACAACATGCGAAACAAACGAGTTAGCTTCAAGTCCAAGCGAAAAACATGATTTATCATCATGTCAACGCGAAGTTGACGGCTTAGCTTCAAATCCATGCGAAACGAATGATTTAGCTTCAAATACTTTCGATATAAATGATTTAGATTCAACTGCATGCGAAACAAACGAGTTAACTTCAAATCCATGCGAAACACATGATTTAGTTTCAAATCAATGCGAAGTAGAAGACTGACCTTCAAATCCATGTGAAACGAATAGTTTAGCTTCCAAAACTTTTGATATACATGATTTAGCTTCAGCAGCATGCGAAACAAACGAGTTAGCTTCAAATCCTTGCGAAACACATGATTTAGCTTCAAGTCAATGCGAATTAGAAGGGTTATCTTGGAATCCATGCGAAACGTATGATATAGCTTCAAATACCTGTGATATACATTACTTAGCTTCAACAGCATCCGAAACAAACGAGTTAGATTCAAATCCATGCGAAACACATGATTTAGCTTCAAATGAATGCGAAGTAGAAGGGTTATCTTCGTATCGATGCGAAACAAATGGTTTAGCTGCAAATACTTGTGATGTACATGATTCAGCTTCAACTGCATGCGAAACAAACGAGTTAGCTTCAAATCCATGCGAAACACATGATTTAGATTAAAATCAATGCGAAGTAGAAGGCTTATCTTCGAATCCATGCGAAACAAATGGTTTAGCTTCAAATACTTGTGATATACATGATTTAGCTTCAACTGCATGCGAAACAAACGTGTTAGCTTAAAATCCATGCGGAACACATGATTTAGCTTCAAATCAATGCGAAGTAGAAGGCTGATCTTCGAATCCATGCGAAGCAAATTGTTTAGCTTCAAATACTTGTGATACACTTGATTTAGCTTCAACAGCATGCGAAACAAACGAGTTAGATTCAAATCCATGCAAAACACATGATTTAGCTTCAAATCAATGCGAAATAGATGGATTATCTTCGAATCCATGCGAAACAAATGGTTTAACTTCAAATACTTGTGATATACATGATCTAGCTTCAACAGCATCCGAAGCAAACGAGTTATCTTCAAATCCAAGCGAAACACATGATTTATCTTCAAATCAATGCTAAGTAGAAAGCTTAGCTTCAAATCCATGGGAATCAAATGGTTTAGCTTCAAATACTTGTGATAAATATAATTTAGCTTCAACTGCTAGCGAAAAAACGAATTAGCTTCAAATCCAAGCGAAACACATGATTTATCTTCAAATCAATGCGATGTAGAAGGCTGACCTTCGAATCCATGCGAAGCAAATGGTTTAGCTTCAAATACTTCTGATATAAATGATTTAGTTTCAACAGCATGCGAAACAAACTAGTTAGCTCCGAATCCATGCGAAACAAATGGTTTAACTTCAAATACTTGTGATATACATGATTTAGCTTCAACAGCAAGCGAAGCAAATGAGTTATCTTCAAATCCAAACGAAACACATGATTTATCTTCAAATCAATGCTAAGTAGAAAGCTTAGCTTCAAATCCATGGGAATAAAATGGTTTAGCTTCAAATACTTGTGATATACATGATTTAGCTTCAACTGCTAGCGAAAAAACGAATCAGCTTCAAATCCAAGCGAAACACATGATTTAGCCTCAAATCAATGCGAAGTAGAAGGCTTAGCTTCGAATAAATGCGAAGCAAATTGTTTAGCTTCAAATACTTGTGATACACTTGATTTAGCTTCAACAGCATGCGAAACAAACGAGTTAACTTCAAGTCCAAGCGAAAAACATGATTTATCATCAAGTCAACGCGAAGTTGACGGCTTAGCTTCAAATCCATGCGAAACGAATGATTTAGCTCCAGATACTTGTGAATATTAGTGATATAGCTTCAAATGCAGGCGAAACAAACGAGTTAGCTTCAAACCCATGCGAAACACATGATTTAGAATCTAATCAATGAGAAGTAGAAGGCTGATCTTCGTATCCAGGCGAAACAAATGGATTAGCTTCATATACTTGTTATATACATGATTTAGCCTAAACAGCATGCGAAATAAACGAGTTAGATTCAAATCAATGCGAAGTATAAGGGTTATCTTCGAATTCATGCGAAACAAATGGTTTAGCTGCAAATACTTGTGATATACATGATTTAGCTTCAACTGCATGCGAAGCAAACGAGTTAACTTCAAGTCCAAGCGAAAAACATGATTTAGCTTCAAATCAATGCGAAGTAGAAGGGATATCTTCGAATCCATGCAAAACAAATGGTTCAGCTTCAAATACTTGTGATATACATGATTCAGCTTCAACTGCATGCGAAACAAACGAGTTAGATTCAAATCCATGCGAAACGAATGATTTAGCATCTAATCAATGAGAAGTAGAAGGCTGATCTTCGTATCCAGGCGAAACAAATGGATTAGCTTCATATACTTGTTATATACATGATTTAGCCTAAACAGCATGCGAAATAAACGAGGTAGATTCAAATCAATGCGAAGTATAAGGGTTATCTTCGAATTCATGCGAAACAAATGGTTTAGCTGCAAATACTTGTGATATACATGATTTAGCTTCAACTGCATGCGAAGCAAACGCGTTAACTTCAAGTCCAAGCGAAAAACATGATTTAGCTTCAAATCAATGCGAAGTAGAAGGGATATCTTCGAATCCATGCAAAACAAATGGTTCAGCTTCAAATACTTGTGATATACATGATTCAGCTTCAACTGCATGCGAAACAAACGAGTTAGATTCAAATCCATGCTAAACACATGATTTAGCTTCAAATCAATGCGAAATAGATGGATTATCTTCGAATCCATGCGAAACAAATGGTTTAGCTCCAAATACTTGTGATACACTTGATTTAGCTTCAACAGCGTGCGAAATAAACGAGTTAGCTTCAAATCCATGCGAAACACATGATTTAGCATCTAATCAATGCGAAGTAGAAGGCTGACCTTCGAATCCACGCGAAACAAATGGTTTAGCTGCACATACTTGTGATATACATGATTCAGCTTCAACTGCATGCGAAACAAACGTGTTAGCTTCAAACCCATGCGAAACACATGATTTAGATTAAAATCAATTCGAAGTAGAAGGCTTATCTTCGAATCCATGCGAAACAAATGGTTTAGCTTCAAATACTTGTGAAATACATGATTTAGCTTCAACTGCATGCGAAACAAACGAGTTAGCTTAAAATCCATGCGAAACACATGATTTAGCTTCAAATCAATGCGAAGAAGAAGGCTGATCTTCGAATCCATGCGTAACAAATGGTTTAGCTTCAAATACTTGTGATACACTTGGTTTAGCTTCAACAGCATGCGAAACAAACGAGTTAGCTTCAAATCCATGCGAATCAAATGTTTTAGCTTCAAATACTCGTGATATACATGATTTATCTTCAACACCTAGCAAAAAAAACGAGTTAGCTTCAAATCCATGCGAAACACATGATTTAGCTTCAAATCAATGCGAAGTAGATGGATTATCTTCGTATCGATGCGAAACAAATGGTTTAGCTGCAAATACTTGTGATATACGTGATTTAGCTTCAACTGCATGCGAAACAAACGAGTTAACTTCGAATCCATGCGAAACGAATGGGTTAGCTGCAAATACTTGTGATATACATGATTTAGCTTCAACTGCATGCGAAACAAACGAGTTAACTTCAAATCCATGCGAAACACATGAGTTAGCTTCAAATCAATGCGAAGTGGAAGGCTTATCTTCGAATCCATGCGAAACGAATAGTTTAGCTTCAAATACTTGTGATATACATGATTCAGCTCTAACTGCCTGCGAAACAAACGAGTTAGCTTTAAATCCATGCGAAACACATGATTTAGATTAAAATCAATGTGAAGTAGAAGGCTTATCTTCGAATCCATGCGAAACAAATGGTTTAGCTTCAATTACTTGTGATATACATGATTTAGCTACAACTGCATGCGAAAAAAACGAGTTAGCTTCAAATCCATGCGAAACACATGATTTAGCTTCAAATCAATGCGAATTAGAAGGGTTATCTTGGAATCCATGCGAAACGTATGATATAGCTTCAAATACTTGTAATATACATGATTTAGCTTCAACAGCATGCGAAACAAACGAGTTAGCTTCAAATCCATGCGAAACACATGATTTAGCATCTAATAAATGCGAAGTGGAAGGCTGATCTTCAAATCCATGCGAAGCAAATGGTTTAGCTTCAAATACTTGTGATACACTTGATTTAGCTTCAACAGCGTGCGAAACAAACGAGTTAGATTCAAATCCATGCGAAACACATGATTTAGCTTCAAACCAATGCGAAGTAGAAGGCTTATCTTCGAATCCATGCGAAACAAATGGTTTAGCTGCAAATACTTGTGATATACATGATTTAGCTTCAACAGCAATCGAAACAAACGAGTTAGCTTCAAATCCATGCGAACAGATGATTTAGCTTCAAATCAATGCGAAGTAGGAGACTTATCTTCGAATCCATGCGAAACAAATGGTTTAGCTTCAAATACTTGTGATATACATGATATAGCTTCAACTGCATGCGAAACAAACGAGTTAATTTCAAATACATGAGAAACACATTATTTAGCTTCAAATCAATGCGAATTAGAAGGGTTAATACTTGTGATATACATGATATAGCTTCTACTGCATGCGAAACAAACGAGTTAATTTCAAATCCATGCGAAACACATGATTTAGCTTCAAATCAATGCGAAGTAGGAGGCTTATCTTCGAATCCATGCGAAACAAATGGTTTAGCTTCAAATACTTGTGATATACATGATATAGCTTCAACTGCATGCGAAACAAACGAGTTAATTTCAAATCCATGAGAAACACATTATTTAGCTTCAAATCAATGCGAAGTGGAAGGCTTATCTTCGAATCCATGCGAAACGAATAGTTTAGCTTCAAATACTTGTGATATACATGATTTAGCTTCAACAGCATGCGAAACAAACGAGTTCGATTCAAAGCCATGCGAAACACATGATTTAGCTTCAAATCAATGCGAAGTACATGGGTTATCTTTGAATCCATGCGAAACAAATTTTTTAACTTCAAATACTTGTGATATACATGATTTAGCTTCAACAGCATGCGAAACAAACGAGTTCGATTCAAATCCATGCGAAACACATGATTTAGTTTCAAATCAATGCGAAGTGGAAGGCTTATCTTCGAATCCATGCGAAACGAATAGTTTATGTTCAAATACTTATGATATACATGATTCAGCTTCAACTGCATGCGAAACAAACGAGTTAGCTTCAAGTCCAAACGAAAAACATGATTTAGCATCAAGTCAACGCGAAGTTGATGGCTTAGCTTCAAAGCCATGCGAAACACATGATTTAGCATCTAATCAATGCGAAGTAGAAGGCTGATCTTCGAATCCATGCGAAGCAAATGGTTTAGCTTCAAATACTTGTGATATACATGATTTAGCTTCAACAGCTTGCGAAACAAACGGGGTAGGTTCAAATCCATGCGAACACATGATTTAGCTTCAAATCAAGGCGAAGTAGGAGACTTATCTTCGAATCCATGCGAAACAAATGGTTTAGCTTCAAATACTTGGGATATACATGACTTAGCTTCAACAGCATGCGAAACAAACGAGTTAGCTTCAAATCCATGCGAAACACATGATTTAGCTTCAAATCAATGCGAATTGGAAGGGTTATCTTCGAATCCATGCGAAACATATGATATAGCTTCAATTACTTGTGATATACATGATTTAGCTTCAACAGCATGCGAAACAAACGAGTTAGCTTCAAATCCAAGCGAAACACATGATTTATATTCAAATCAATGCGAAGTTGAAAGCTTAGCTTCAAATCCATGGGAATCAAATGGTTTAGCTTCAAATACTTGTGATATACATGATTTAGCTTCAACTGCTAGCGAAAAAAACGAGTTAGCTTCAAATCCAAGCGAGACACATGATTTAGCCTCAAAATCAATGTGAAGTAGAAGGCTTAGCTTCGAATAAATGCGAAACAAATGGTTTAGCTTCAAATACTTGTGAAAAACATGATTTAGCTTCAACAACATGCGAAACAAACGAGTTAGCTTCAAGTCCAAACGAAAAACATGATTTAGCATCAAGTCAACGCGAAGTTGATGGCTTAGCTTCAAAGCCATGCGAAACACATGATTTAGCATCTAATCAATGCGAAGTAGAAGTCTGATCTTCGAATCCATGCGAAGCAAATGGTTTAGCTTCAAATACTTGTGATATGCATGATTTAGCTTCAACAGCTTGCGAAACAAACGGGGTAGGTTCAAATCCATGCGAACACATGATTTAGCTTCAAATCAATGCGAAGTAGGAGACTTATCTTCGAATCCATGCGAAACAAATGGTTTAGCTTCAAATACTTGGGATATACATGACTTAGCTTCAACAGCATGCGAAACAAACGAGTTAGCTTCAAATCCATGCGAAACACATGATTTAGCTTCAAATCAATGGGAATTAGAAGGGTTATCTTCGAATCCATGCGGAACAAATGGTTTAGCTTCAAATACTTGTGATATATATGATTTAGCTTCAACAGCATGCGAAACAAACGAGTTAGCTACAAATCCATGCGAACACATGATTTAGCTTCAAATCAATGCGAAGTAGGAGTCTTATCTTCGAATCCATGCGGAACAAATGGTTTAGCTTCAAATACTTGTGATATACATGATTTAGCTTCAACAGCATGCGAAACAAACGAGTTAGCTTCAAATCCATGCGAAACACATGATTTAGCTTCAAATCAATGCGAATTAGTAGGGTTATCTTGGAATCCAAGCGAAACATATGATATAGCTTCAAATACGTGTGATATACATGATTTAGTTTCAACAGCATGCGAAACAAACGAGTTAGATTCAAATTCATGCGAAACACACGATTTAGCTTCAAATCAATGCGAAGTAGATAGATTATCATCGAATCCATGCGAAACAAATGGTTTAACTTCAAATACTTGTGATATACTTGATTTAGCTTCAACAGCATGCGAAACAAACGAGATAGCTTCAAATCCATGCGAAACACATGATTTAGCTTCAAATCAATGCGAATTAGAAGGGTTATCTTCGAATCCATGCGAAACATATGATATAGCTTCAAATACTTGTGATATACATGGTTTAGCTTCAACAGCATGCGAAACAAACGAGTTAGCTTCAAATCCATGCGAAACACATGATTTTGCATCTAATAAATGCGAAGTGGAAGGCAGATCTTCGAATCCATGCGAAGCAAATGGTTTAGCTTCAAATACTTGTGATACACTTGATTTAGCTTCAACAGCGTGCGAAACAAACGAGTTAGATTCAAATCCATGCGAAACACATGATTTAGCTTCAAATCAATGCGAAGTAGATGGATTATCTTCGAATCCATGCGAAACATATGATATAGCTTCAAATACTTGTGATATACATGATTTAGCTTCAACAGCATGCGAAACAAACGAGTTCGATTCAAATACATGCGAAAGACATGATTTAGTTTCAAATCAATGCGAAGTGGTAGGCTTATCTTCGAATCCATGCGAAACGAATAGTTTAGGATCAAATACTTGTGATATACATGATTCAGCTTCAACAGCATGCGAAACAAACGAGTTAGCTTCAAATCCGTGCAAACACATGATTTAGCTTCAAATCAATGCGAAGTAGGAGGCTTATCTTCGAATCCATGCGAAACAAATGGTTTAGCTTCAAATACTTGTGATATACATGATTTAGCTTCAACTGCATGCGAAACAAACGAGTTTGCTTCAAATCCATGCGAAACACATGATTTAGCTTTAAATCAATGCGAATTAGAAGGTTTATATTCGAATCCATGCGAAACATATGATATAGCTTCAATTACTTGTGATATACATGATTTAGCTTCAACAGCATGCGAAACAAACGAGTTAGCTTCAAATCCAAGCGAAACACATGATTTAGCATCAAATCAATGCGAATTAGAAGGGTTATCTTCGAATCCATGCGAAACATATCATATAGCTTCAATTACTTGTGATATACATGATTTAGCTTCAACAGCATGCGAAACAAACGAGTTAGCTTCAAATCCAAGCGAAACACATGATTTATATTCAAATCAATGCGAAGTTGAAAGATTAGCTTCAAATCCATGGGAATCAAATGGTTTAGCTTCAAATACTTGTGATATACATGATTTAGCTTCAACAGCATGCGAAACAAACGAGTTCGATTCAAATACATGCGAAAGACATGATTTAGTTTCAAATCAATGCGAAGTGGTAGGCTTATCTTCGAATCCATGCGAAACGAATAGTTTAGGATCAAATACTTGTGATATACATGATTCAGCTTCAACAGCATGCGAAACAAACGAGTTAGCTTCAAATCCGTGCAAACACATGATTTAGCTTCAAATCAATGCGAAGTAGGAGGCTTATCTTCGAATCCATGCGAAACAAATGGTTTAGCTTCAAATACTTGTGATATACATGATTTAGCTTCAACTGCATGCGAAACAAACGAGTTTGCTTCAAATCCATGCGAAACACATGATTTAGCTTTAAATCAATGCGAATTAGAAGGTTTATATTCGAATCCATGCGAAACATATGATATAGCTTCAATTACTTGTGATATACATGATTTAGCTTCAACAGCATGCGAAACAAACGAGTTAGCTTCAAATCCAAGCGAAACACATGATTTAGCATCAAATCAATGCGAATTAGAAGGGTTATCTTCGAATCCATGCGAAACATATCATATAGCTTCAATTACTTGTGATATACATGATTTAGCTTCAACAGCATGCGAAACAAACGAGTTAGCTTCAAATCCAAGCGAAACACATGATTTATATTCAAATCAATGCGAAGTTGAAAGATTAGCTTCAAATCCATGGGAATCAAATGGTTTAGCTTCAAATACTTGTGATATACATGATTTAGCTTCAACTGCTAGCGAAAAAGACGAGTTACCTTCAAATCCAAGCGAGACACATGATTTAGCCTCAAATCAATGTGAAGTAGAAGGCTTAGCTTCGAATAAATGCGAAACAAATGGTTTAGCTTCAAATACTTGTGAAATACATGATTTAGCTTCAATAACATGCGAAACAAACGAGTTAGCTTCAAGTCCAAACGAAAAACATGATTTAGCATCAAGTCAACGCGAAGTTGATGGCTTAGCTTCAAAGCTATGCGAAACACATGATTTAGCATCTAATCAATGCGAAGTAGAAGGCTGATCTTCGAATCCATGCGAAGCAAATGGTTTGGCATCAAATACTTGTGATACACTTGATTTAGCTTCAACAGCATGCGAAACAAACGAGGTATCTTCAAATCCATGCGAACACATGATTTAGCTTCAAATCAGTGCGAAGTAGGAGGCTTATCTTCGAATCCAAGCGAACCAAATGGTTTAGCTTCAAATACTTGTGATATACATGACTTAGCTTCAACAGCATGCGAAACAAACGAGTTAGCTTCAAATCCATGCGAAACACATGATTTAGCTTCAAATCAATGCGAAGTACATGGGTTATCATCGAATCCATGCTAAACAAATCGTTTAACTTCAAATACTTGTGATATACATGATTTAGCTTCAACAGCATTCGAAACAAACGAGTTCGATTCAAATCCATGCGAAACACATGATTTAGTTTCAAATCAATGCGAAGTGGAAGGCTAATCCCCGAATCCATGCGAAACAGATGGATTAGCTTCATATACTTGTGATATACATGATTTAGCTTCAACAGCATACGAAATAAACGAGTTAGATTGAAATTCATGCGAAACACATGATTTAACTTCAAATCAATGCGAAGTAGAAGGGTTATCTTCGAATCCATGCGAAACAAATGGTTTAGCTTCAAATACTTGTGATACACTTGATTTAGCTTCAACAGCATGCGAAGCAAACGAGTTAGCTTCAAATCCATGCGAACACATGATTTAGCTTCAAATCAATGCGAAGTAGGAGGCTTATCTTCGAATCCATGCGAAACAAATGGTTTAGCTTCAAATACTTGTGATATACATGATTTAGCTTAAACAGCATGCGAAACAAACGAGGTAGCTTCAAATCCATGCGAACACATGATTTAGCTTCAAATCAATGCGAAGTAGGAGGCTTATCTTCGAATCCATGCGAAACAAATTGTTTAGCTTCAGATACTTGTGATATGCATGATTTAGCTTCAACAGAATGCGAAACAAACGAGTTAGCTTAAAACCCATGCTAAACACATGATTTAGCATCTAATCAATGCGAAGTAGAAGGCTATTCTTCGAATCCATGCGAAACAAATGGTTTAGCTTCAAATACTTGTGATACACTTGATTTAGCTTCAACAGCATGCGAAGCAAACGAGTTAGCTTCAAATCCATGCGAACACATGATTTAGCTTCAAATCAATGCGAAGTAGGTGGCTTATCTTCGAATCCATGCGAAACAAATGGTTTAGCTTCAAATACTTGTGATATGCATGATTTAGCTTCAACAGAATGCGAAACAAACGAGTTAGCTTCAAATCCATGCGAAACGCATGATTTACCATCTAATAAATGCGAAGTAGAAGGCTGATCTTCGAATCCATGCGAAGCAAATGGTTTGGCTTCAAATACTTGTGATACACTTGATTTAGATTGAACAGAATGCGAAACAAACGAGGTAGCTTCAAGTCCATGCGAACACATGGTTTAGCTTCAAATCAATGCGAGGTAGGAGGCTTATCTTCGAATCCATGCGAAACAAATTGTTTAACTTCAAATACTTGTGATATACATGATTTAGCTTCAACAGCAAGCGAAACAAACGAGTTCGATTCAAATCCATGCGGAACACATAATTTAGCTTGAAATCAATGCGAAGTGGAAGGCTTGTCTTCGAATCCATGCGAAACGAATAGTTTAGCTTCAAATGCTTGTGATATACATGATTCAGCTTCAACTGCATGCGAAACAAACGAGTTAGCTTCAAATCCATGTGAAACACATGATTTGGATTCAAATACTTGTGATACACTTGATTTAGCTTCAACAGCATGCGAAATAAAGGAGTTAGCTTCAAGTCCAAACGAAAAACATGATTTAGCATCAATTCAACGCGAAGTTGATGGCTTAGCTTCAAATCCATGCGAAACGAATGATTTAGCTTCAAATCAATGCGAATTAGAAGGGTTATCTTCGAATCCATGCGAAACATATGAAATAGCTTCAAATACTTGTGATATACATGATTTAGCTTCAACAGCATGCGAAAGAAACGAGTTAGCTTCAAATCCATGCGAACACATGATTTAGCTTCAAATCAATGCGAAGTAGGAGGCTTATCTTCGAATCCATGCGAATCAAATGGTTTAGCTTCAAATACTTGTGATATACATGATTCAGCTTCAACTGCATGCGAAACAAACGAGTTAGCTTCAAATCGATGCGAAACATATGATTTATCATCTAATCAATTCGAAGTAGAAGGCTGATCTTCGAATCCATGCGAAGCAAATGGATTGGCTTCAAATACTTGTGATACACTTGATTTATCTTCAACAGCATGCGAAACAAACGAGTTAGATTCTAATCCATGCGAAACACATGATTTAGCTTCAAATCAATGCGAAGCAGAAGGCTTATCTTCGAATCCATGCGAAACAAATGGATTAGCTTCATATACTTGTGATATACATGATTTAGCTTCAACAGCATACGAAATAAACGAGTTAGATTCAAATTCATGCGAAACACATGATTTAACTTCAAATCAATGCGAAGTAGAAGGGTTATCTTCGAATCCATGCGAAACAAATGGTTTAGTTTCAAATACTTGTGATATACATGATTTAGCTTCAACTGCATGCGAAAAAAACGAGTTTGCTTAAAATCCATGCGGAACACATGATTTAGCCGTAAATCAATGCGAAGTAGAAGGCAGATCTTCGAATCCATGCGTAACAAATAGTTTAGCTTCAAATACTTGTGATATACATGATTTAGCTTAAACAGCATGCGAAACAAACGAGGTAGCTTCAAATCCATGCGAACACATGACTTAGATTCAAATCAATGCGAAGTAGGAGGCTTATCTTCGAATCCATGCGAAACAAATTGTTTAGCTTCAGATAATTGTGATATGCATGATTTAGCTTCAACAGAATGCGAAACAAACGAGTTAGCTTCAAATCCA